>NW_025927659.1:17500-139117 GCF_022837055.1 Prionailurus viverrinus | reverse complement strand
GCAACGGCTCCCTGTTGACTCAGCCAACCCGGTGGTTCCCCCTCCCATTCCCCCACTTGCAAAGGCATACGGAAGCCTCGCCAAGGCGGAGAAATCTAATTCCTGAAGCCTGTGGTCTGTGGGTGTTGGCAGTAATGTTACCCCCCTTTCTACCCCGGGTCAAATAGAAACAAACATGGGAACTGTGTTTTGCTAGCAATCTACCAACAGGACCTTGCTGTGACCCGTTTAGAAAGTTCACAATGTACACAGAACTAAATGTTTTGGTTGGCAGCGATCATGCGAAACCTGTTTATTCTTAGAATGACCTGACCCCTAAGAGTCTTGATATAAAAGATTGTGTACAGCAAGAATAAAGCCGTCACTTGGGCCATCAGCCCAGGGGACCCTCCTGTTCCCAAACTGGCTTCTCTTCTTTTCTTTCTTACATTCCCCTACCCTCAGGACCCTGATCTCGGTGTTTGTTGCGCCCGTCGCAACAGAATATTATGAGCAATTATATGCCAATAAATGGGGCATTCTGGAAGAGACGGACAAATTCCTAGAAACATAAACCACCAAAACTGAAACAGGAAGCAATAGAAACATGGAAAAGACTCGTCGCCAGTAAAGAAATTAAATTAGTAACCAAAAATCTCCCAAAAACCTAGAGTCCAGGGCCTGATAGCTTTTCAGGGGAATTCTACCAAACATTTAATTAAGAATTAACACCTATTCTTTTGAAGCTGTTTCAAAACATAGAAATGGAAGGAAAACTTCCAAACTCATTCGATGAGGCCAGAATTCCCTTGATTCCAAAACCAGACAAAGACCCCACTCGATAGGAAAACTGGAGACCAATTTCCCCGATGAACATGGAGGCAAAAATGCTCCACAAGATACTAGCCCACCGAATCCAACAGCACATGAAAAGAATTCTTCACTACGATCAAGTGGGATTTATACCTGGGATGCAGGGCTGGTTCCATGCCTGCAAATTGATCAGTGTGATACACTACATCAATAAAAGAAAGAAGAACCACATGATCCTGTCAGTAGTGAAAGGGCGGGCCTACGCCGGCCGACTCCATCTTGTTCTGTGTTCTCCACCTTGAGTGACTATGCCCCCGACATGACCCCTTTTCCGGGAAAATCGCAGAAACCTCAGACCGCGCCTCCTCCCCTCGAGTAACCTCCCGCTCACCCATTCAAACTTCCTGATCAAAACACACCCAGCGACCTGCTTAACAGGACTCTGACCCTTCCCCAGCCAATCGATTGCCCCTAGACCCCTATAAAACCTTTGTGCTTTTGAAACTCACTCTCTCTTCCCGGTATCTCACCCCTGCATCGGTGCAGGTAGAGGACTGAGCTCGAGCTAGCTCGAATAAAGGCTCTTTTGCTTTTGCATCGGACTCGGCTCCCTGGTGGTCTCCCTGGTGATCCCGAATTCTGGGCATAACAAGTAGATGCCGAGAAAGCATTTGACAAAACTCAGCATCCTTTCTTGATGAAAACCCTTAAGAAAGTAGGGATAGAAGGATCATACCTCAAGATCATAAGAGCCACATGGGAAAGACCAATGCGGATATCATCCTCAAAGGGGAAATTGAGAGTTTTCCCCCTAGGGTCAGGAACACGACAGGGATGTCCACTCTCACCACGGTTATTCAACCTAGTATTGGAAGTCCTAGCCTCAGCAATCAGACAACAAGAAGAACTAGAAGGCATCCAAACTGGCAAGGAGGAAGTCAAACTTTCACTCTTCGCCAACAACGTGACAGTCTATACGGAAAACCCCAAAGAGTCCCCCCAAAACTGCTAGAACTGATCCATGCGTTCAACACAGTTGCAGCATATCAAATCAAGGCACAGAGATCGGTTGCATTCCTGTACACCGATAATGAAACAACAGCGAGAGAAATCAAGGAATCGATCCCATTTCCAATTGCACCGAGTCCATAAAATGCCTTGGAATAAACCTACCCGAAGGCGCGAAAAACCTATGCACTGAAAAGTACAGAAAGCTTATGAAAAAAATTGAAGAAGACACACACACAAAATGGAAAAGTATTCCATCCTCTTGGATCGGAAGAACAAATATTGTTAAAATGCCAATACTACCCAAAGCAATCTACATATTCGACGCAACGCCTACCGAAAGAAACCCAGCTTTCTTGACAGAGCTATAAGAAAAAATCCAAAATTTTGTATGGAACCAGAAAAGACCCTGAATAGCCAAAAGCCATCCTGAGAAAGAAAACCACAGCTGGAGGCATCCCAACTCCACACATCAAGATGTAGTACAAAGCTGTAATCATCAAGACGGCATGATACTGGCACAAGAACAGACACCGAGATCAATGGAACAGAATCGAGAACCCAGAAATGGACCCACAGACGTATGGCCAACAGATCTTTGACAAAGCAGGAAAGAATATCCCATGGAATAAAGACAGTCTCTTCAGCACGTGGTGTTGGGAAAACCGGACAGCGACATGCAGGAGAACGAACCTGGACCACTTTCTTACGCCAGACAGAAAAATAAACTCAAAACGGAGGAAAGACTAAACGTAAGACAGGAAGCCATCCAAATGCTCGAGGAGAAAGCAGGCAAAAACATCTTTGGCGTCAGCCGCAGCACCTTCTTACCTGACACGTCTCCAGAGGCAAGGGAAACAAAAGCACAAATGAACTAGTGGGACCTCATCAAGATAAAAAGCTGCACAGCGAAGGAAACAATCGGCAAAACTAAAAGGCAACCGACGGAATCGGAGAAGATATTTGCAAATGACGTATCAGATGAAGGGTTAGTATCGAAAATCTAGAACGAACTTATCAAACTCAACATCCAAAAAAAACATATAATCCAGGGAAGAAATGGACAAAAGACACGAACAGACACTTCTCCCAAGAAGACATCCCGATGGCTAACAGACACATGAAAAGATGCACGAGGTCACTCATCATCAGGGAACTACAAATCAAAACCTCAACGAGATACCACCTCACACCTGTCAGGATGGCTAACATGAACAACTCAGGCAACGACAGATGTTGGCGAGGATGCAGAAAAAGAGGAACCCTTTTGCACTGCTGGTGGGAATGCAAACTGGTGCGGCCACTCTGGAAAACAGTATGGAGGTTCCTCCAAAAATTACAAAGAGAACTACCCTGCGACCCAGCAATTGCGCTGCTAGGTATTTAGCCAAAGGATACAGGAGTGCTGATTCGAAGGGGCACAGGCACACCGATGATCTTAGCGGCATTGTCAACAATGGCCAAGGAATGGAAAGAGCCCAAATGTCTACCAAGTGGTGAATGGATGAAGAAGATGTAGTATACGGACCCAGTGGAATAGTACTGGGCGATCCAAAAGAATGAAATCTTGCCATTTGTAACAAATTGGACGGAAGTAGAGTGTATTACGCTACGCAACATCGGACAGAGAAAGACAAACCTCATATGATTTCACTCGTGTGGAATTTAAGGATCAAAACAGATTAACGTAAGAGAAGAGAAGCAAAAATAATGTAAAAACACAGAGGGAGACAAACCATAAGAGACTTTTAAATACAGAGAACAAACTGAGGAGTGCTGGTGGGGAGTTGGGTGGGGGGAACCCCTAAAGGAGAGAGAGGCTTTAAGGAGGACACTTACTGGGATGAGCACTGGGTGTTACATGTAAATGATGACTCACTAAATTCTATTCCTGAAAAAAAGAAAGAAAAAAATAAAGAATTTCCTTCACAGGGGGAGAAAAACAACACGTAGATGGAACTAGGTGATAAAAGGCAGCGAAAGACAAATGCCCTATGTTTTCACGCGTATGTAGAATTTAGGAAACAAAACAAATGAGCAAAGGAAAAAGAGAGAGACAAACCAAGAAACAGACTCTTCGCTGTAAAAAACAGAAGGATGGGGAGCAGAGAGGAGGTGGCTGGGGGAATGAGTGAACCAGGTGATGGAGACTAAGGGGTGCACTTGTCCTGCTGAGCCCTGGGTGATGTATGGAGTGTTGAATCACTGCATCGGACACCGGAAAGGAATCCACATTGTATGTTACCCCTACAGGAAATAAATGAAATGAAGAATATCAAATAAAACGCAAAAAATGAATTAAAATATTACAAAATACAAGAGAATAGAAAAATAACGTTTAAAAAATAAGATGAAACATGAAAAACTAAAAATAAAAGATCCTATAATAAGCTCCCTAAATCTTGCCACCATATGAGATTCCAAGGAAAGTCTGTGACCCAGAAGAGGGCCCTCACCCAAGCATGCCAGCACCCTGATCTTGGACTTCTGGCCTCCAGACGTGTGAGCAACACGTTTCCGTTGCTGTATAAGTCACCAAGTGTATACTACTTGTTATAGAGGACTGGGTAGACGAATCCCTAAACCAGAAGACAATTGATAGTATGGCATTGTATGTGGTACACCAGAATTCCACGTGGATCCCCTTCATGGCTATGATCTTTTCCCAACCGTTTGTTCTTGTAACAAATAGTGCTGACATCAATATTCTTATCACCCATGCGTGTGCCCAAATGCTCCCCACGCCCCCTTGTTGCCAAAGGACTTTCCCTGTGGTATATGCAAAGGTCAATTTTGGTTACTCATTACGCGGGCAAGTTGATGAATCATTTCTTCGATGGATTCTGGGCTTTGCTTTATGCTTTCCGGAGACCTCCACTCCAGCATCATAGAATGAGAGGCGTCCCTCCACGCTTTCTACCAGTACTTTCACGGTTTCAGTTTTCGGTCCCGGCGCACCCTACCCCCGCACATGTCCTGTCCATCTAGGACGCCGAGAAGCACCGCTGTCGCTCTGAGAAAGAAGGTGGGCTAGGGGACTCGACGTGCCGGCGACTCTGGGGAATTTTGCGCCGGCTCACGAGTCGCCGCCTCCAGTCTGTCCTCTTCCCGTCCGCCGTCCCAGGCAGGGGAAGGCGATTCCAGGGAGATTTCCAGAAAAAGGTTTTCAAACTCCCCCTTAGGCTGTAGGTGCCGAGCCCTGTCAGGCAGGGCCGATCCATCCAGGCAGGGAACTCTTGGGGAGGGGGAGGGGGGGAATACTACCCGGGGCCCCGCGGGACACCCTCCGCCCACCTGGCGCGGGGAAGCGCCATCCGAGGGCACCGGGACGAGATCGGACTCGCAGGCGGCCGGTGGTGCGCCCTCGCCCGCCTGCGGTCCGGAGCCGGCCCGGTTGTCTAGCGCCACCTGGCGCCCGCCTCTCTAGCCTTTTCCCGCGGAGCTCCGCAAGACTAGCGACGGCTGGGATTCGGCCGCAGTCAGCGCCGCAGAGTTCCAGGGGGCCGGCAGCGCCAGCAGGATGTGCTCGGCGGTGCCACGGCGTCGGCGGGTCTTGCCTTCGCTGGGGATTGGGCGAGTAGGTCTCTTAGGGAGGCTGTCTTCGCGTCTCCGGCAGGGGTTGTGGGGCTGCCCAGACGGGTCGACCAGCACACGCCGCTCGCCGCCTGTCGGCTCGCGGGAAGCGACCGCGACCGCGACCGCGGCGGGTAAGGGGAGAGGGCGGCCCGGGCTCGGAGACGGGGACCGGGCGCCACGGGGGTTCCCGTGGTCCTACGTGGATCCCTGCCGTCGCACTTACCCGCGAGCGTGAATCCTCCTGGATTCCCGCTTCTTTCCCCACCTCGCCGTGGCTCAGCGTGGGCGGGGACGGGGTTGGGGAGCCTTGGCAATGATGGAGAAAGGGGATGGGGGGCGGCTCGACACTTCTAGTGTGCGACTGATGTGGCTGTTGCAGGGAGCGTGTGTGACGAAAGAGCCGGGTTGGACGCTGCCTTGCATGCCTCTTTCCGCAGTCCAGGTTGACCAGCAGTCTGCTAGGCTGGGGCTTGGGGGAATTTGGGGCGGTTGACCAGCAAGCCGTCAGTCAGGATTCGTGTACGGATTATTTGCATCTATTTGAGGTTTAAAGTAACTTTTTGCGTACAGCCACTCACTGTTGATTGTAAAATTGGACTCACTTCTGGTTCCAAGATGCTTTTGGAATAAACAGACTTCATCCCTGGTGCCAAAATGAAGTGTTAAACAGGTGTGTGTGTGTGTGTGTGTGTGTGTGTGTGTGTGTTTGAGTGTGACAGGGTCTCTGAGGCACCTGCCTATAAAAACATCATGAAATGAAATTGCTCTAAGGCCTAATCTCCTTGCAGTTTCAGTCTGTTTCAAAATGAAAGCTCTTTATCTGCCCATTTGCAATTCTTTTTTCTGAGACATTTCTTTCGTAGAAAACTTTGGGCCCCCTCACATAACCCATTTCTCTAGCCCACCGTGCAGGTGCTGCATACAATCAAGAAGCCAAACCCACAAGCTTGAAACAGGCTCTGGGGCTCAACTTACAACTGGCCTGCTGGGACAAAGACTACACCAGACCAGTCAGAGCGACAGTGGACCCCAGCACCTACCTTTCCCTGACTTCCCCTCATAAGGCTAAAAATCACACCCAGGGGCAGAGAGTTATCACACAAATAAAACATACCACGTATGAAAAAGCATGTTCTGTCAACTGCACCTGCACACCCAACTTCCTATATTTCTCCACCCTTACAGGGTTAGATGTCACTCCTTTCCTGCCTTCTACCCTTCGAAAACCTTCCCTGGGGGCACCTGGGGGATCAGTAGGTTAAACATCCAACTTCGGCTCAGGTCATGATCTCGAAGTTCATGGGTTTGAGCCCCGCATCAGTCTCTATGCTGACAGCTCAGAACCTGGAGTCTGCTTAGGGTTCTGTGTCTCCCTCTCTGCCTTTCTCTCTCTCTCTCTCTCTCTCTCTCTCTCTCTCTCTCTCTCAAAAGTAAACATTAAAAAAATAAAAACTTTCCCTGGCCATTGTTCAGGGAGCATCTAGTATTCCTTACCAAGACTGTCTCCATCATGCCCGGGCATGAGCTTGTACTAAATGCTATCCACACCATCCCTGGCCTCATGTCTCTTTCTACGCTCTAGAGTCAAAGGTCCCCAAGGTCAGTAACATATATATGCATATGTGCATGTATATATTATTAAGCGATAAAAAAAAAAGAGGGAAATCCGCCATTTGTGACAACATCCTTGACGACACGGTGCTAAACAAATAAATCAGACATAGAAAGACAATACTGTATGGCTCACTTATATGTGGAATCTTAAAAAGTCAAAGTCATAGAACCAGAATATAAAATGGTGGTTACCAGGGTTTGGGGCTTAGGGGAAACGGGGAGACATTGGGCAAAGCATACAAAGCTCAATCGTAAGATGAATACGTTCTGGAGATCTAATGTACAGCGTGGTGACTACAGTTGATAATACTGTAGTATTTTATACTTGAAATTTGCTAAGAGAGTAGACCTTCAGTGTTCTCACCACACCTACAAAATTTAAACTAACCATGTGAGGCGATGGCTATGTGAATTAACTTGATTGTGGTCATCATTTCACAATGTACACACAGATAAACCCTCACGTCATACAACCTAAATATACACAATTTTTGTCAATCATACCTCAGTAAATATGTTTAATAAAAGACATGATTGGGTTATTAATAACATATAAAGTGACACCAACTATTTTTAAAGTAGTATATGTTGGCACATACCAGGCTTTTCTGTGAGCTTTTCGTAAAATTAAGAAAGAACCCTTCCCTGCTAAATGCATATACACACTGAAAGAGTTTCCCTCCAGCATGATTCTGCATATCCTCAGGGTCACACACAGTCTACACACACAGCCTTGGTTGGTCTGCAGTGTTCCCAGGAAGGAAAGAAGTTAAGGAAGGAAGGAAGGAAGGAAGGAAGGAGGGAAGGAGGGAAGGAGGGAGGGAGGGAGGGAGGGAGGGAAGGGAAAAGGAGAGAAAGAGAAGGAGAGGAAGGAAGGAAGGGAAGAAATAAAGGAAAAAAGGAAGAAAAGAAAGACATATAATTCATAATATAATTGCTGTGGATGAACTTTAGCTATTAAATGCTAAAATTCTCCTTGCCTTTCAGAAATTCCCTTACTCCAAACCAAGAAGGAGAAGTTTGTGTTTTTTAATTGTGGTAAAAATACATATCACCGCTTCAGCTATTTTTCTTAAATTTTTATTTAAGATTTTGATTTTGAGAGGTGGGGAAGGAGGGACTGAGAGAGGGAGAGAGCAAATCCCAGGCAGGCTTTGTACTATCAGCACAGAACCCACCACAGGGCTTGATCCCACAAAATGTGCGGTCAAGGCCTGAGCCAACATCAGGAGTTGCACACTCAACCGACTGAGTCTCCCAGGTGCCCCACCATTTTAGCTACTTTTAATTGTGTGGTTCAGTGGCATTGAATACATTCACACCCTTGCTGTGTTCACTCTTTTGTCTGACATTAAAAAAAATTTTTTTAATATTTATTCTTGAGACAGAGAGACAGGGTGTGAGCAGGGCAGGGGTAGAGAGAGGGAGACACAGAATCCGGAAGCAGGCTCCAGGCTCCCAGCTGTGCCATAGAGTCCAATGCGAGGCTGGACTCACAATCATGACCTGAGCCAAAGTTGGACGCTTAACCAACAGAGCCACCCAGGTGCCCCTTAGTCTGACTTTTGAAACAAGCCTGGGATGATGACTTTGAGTCACAATGAGAGCCCCATCTCTTCCACCCCCTCCCTGCTTCATTCAGAAGTACTGTCTCTGAGGTTCATTCATGTTTGCCCATCTTCCTCTTTGACATGGCCAGGAGGCAGTGAAATCCCTTGGCCAGAGTACCTGTGGGTGTCTAGACTCAGACTGAGGATTTCCCATGGGGATTGTGTCTGAGACTCAGACACTTGTTATAGCAGAGGGAAGACTTTACTCAAGAGGGACCACTGCAGGGGTGCCTGGAAGTTTCAGTTGGTTAAGCGTCTGATTTCAGCTCACGTCATGATCTCACAGCTCATGAGTTCCAGTCCTGCATCGGGCTGTGTGCTGACAGCTCAGAACCTGGAGCTGCTTCAGATTCTGTGTCTCCCTCTCACTCTGAAGTCAGTGGGGGTTTGCAGTGGGGAAGAGAGATTGAGATCAATGGCAAATACAAGGAAAAGCGGAAATTTATAGCCAGAGAACACATGGGGGCGAGCGGCCGGAAAATTACTAAGAGGAAACGTCACGGTGAGGAGGAATCTTCAATCAACTCAACAGGATTCTTGCTGCAGAATGAGAAATTTCATCGGAATTCAATTATGGGGAATTTTTACTAAACTTAATGAGCAGGAGGATTCTTGCTAAAATTGGATGAAGCTGGCCAAGGACAGAATGCAAGGCCCAGGCCTAGTCAGAAAGAGGACTCAGAGTGAGAGGCCTGAGAAAATTGAAAGTTAAAAGCTTAAGTTACGGGAAACTGAAACCTAACCAAGCTTAACCAGCTTGTTCCGCTTCTGTACAATTGCTTGGCGCGCCCATGTATTCCTGATCAATCATTATTGCCTGGCACATCCGTATATTCTTGATCAACCATTGTTACTTGGCACATCCGTGTACTCCTGATCAATCATTGTGATACCCGTACCCCCGGTTGTGGTCTGACCTAAAGGCAGGAACCAATCGAATACTGTTAAGTGTCCAACTTTAAACACCAACCAATCGCAGCTCTGTAACTGTGGAAAATTCCTGATTTCCCCATGACTTGTTTGTACCTGTCTATAAAAGGGGTGTAAAAACCTCTCTCAGGGCCTCTTGGCGTCACCGGCAACGGGGGCGCAGAGGTCCAGGTTCGAACCTGCAATAAATGACCCTTGCTGCTTAGCTTTGACTCTGGACTCTGGTGGTTCGTTTTGGGGGGGTCTCTTAGACTCTGGGCGTTTCAAGAGGAGTACGGGTAAAGAGGAAGTTTGGTTAAGGAGCGTCTGCCAGATGCCCGTGGGAGAGTAGGAACATAGTGGAACTTGAAGACTAAGGACAAAAACCATCACTTTGAGCAGAGTACTGCACTAGGAGTGTGCTGGGCCCAGAGCCCAGGGCTGAGGGCTCAAAAACATCCCCCACCAGGCCTTCCTTACCATTCCCACTTGTGTTTGGACTATGAACTCTAAGTCACCAATGTAACCTGTTTAACATCCTCCTTTGACTTGCCCCCCCCCCCCCCAAGGAAGGCTTGCAGTGAGACGTCAGCCTTCACATCCACGATTCTTAAATGATTTAGTGGGGTTTCCTGGGGCAGGAAAAGGAGGAGACTTTTTGCCCCAGACAAGGTGAGTGGCTCAGACACTCTCCCTCCCTCCCTCCCTCCCAGCAGTTTGGAAGCTGAAGGATGAGAGTGGGACAGGCGAAGAAAGCCATTCCTTGGAGAGAAGCCCAAGCTAGGTCAAAAGCTCTGACTCTACCAGAGCTTTCTGCATTTGAATCAAGTGCCCAGGGTTTCATCTTAAGTGGTGAACTAGGTCCCAGATCTGCAGGAATATCACACATGGGTACAGCGGAGTTGGTATCTCAGGCAAAGTGGTCAAGGTGTTGGCAAGATGTCTGCAGATGAGAGGAGACTTGTTCTGGGACCACCCTCCCAAGCACCGCTCTGGCTGAGAAGAAGGGAGGGCGGGTGCAGTTTGATCCAGAACCCTGACCAAACAATGACGTTAGCTGCTGCCTGCCTGGAGCCTGAGGGGCTGATGGCAGCAGGGTATGCCAGCTCCTCCAACTCGATTTATCCTGGGAACCTTCTGTTGTTACTACTGAGGTGCCAGTTGCTCCAATGACCAAAGCTAAACTCTCTGTGTCTAGTTTCTAAAAGGCCTGATTCTCTTGTTTTCTTGCTAAATGTGTAGCTGAACTAACACAAGTTTTCTCCTCCGTGAGTCACAGATAGAAACTACATCAGGTGAGTTATCGCACAAAGTCAACTTTATTGCAGCAAATAAGGAGATCACAGGGAATAACTTCCAAGCTGTGACTCCCCCAGCAACGGTAGATGGATTCCTTTGATTTAGGGTTAGGATGAATATTTAGGTTTGGGAACCTTGTCACTGGCTATAGGGGTGGGCACAAGGTGATGCATGCGCCTTAAAGAAACATGCCTATCCGTACATCGTATGTTATGTAAATGAGGCTTCTGCTCCCCATTGGATGGAGACTTTAGTATTAAAATGAGGTAGAGGTAACTGTAAGTCACTCCACAATTTCTGACATGATGGGGAAAAGAAGGATGATATGAGTGCAGACCTTGTTCATCTTGTCTTATCAGGGAAGATAATTTGGCCCTTGCCTGATGGGATCTAATTTTTTCATGAATGATGAGGCAAGATAATGGGAAAAGAAGGGAAATCTAGGATGTAAGAACACGAAGAAGATTGGTTATAGATACTGGGGTTCTGGAGAAAGTATTCTGTGCAAGAAGCATGAGCTTACTGATTTCTGGACAATGTTTCTGGCTGATTTGGCGTGTAGGTCATTTTGCACCGGCCTGTGGGTCCACTTTTGGATATCGTCTCCAGCTCACCTGAGTGGTGTGGTCGTGTAAATATAAGATGGGGGCTCATCCAGGGATGGAACCGTGTCAGAGAAAGGAGACAGCAGCAAGAAAGGGACTTCAAAGTATTTATAAGACAGTGACTCTCTAAAGTGGATGAGGGAGAAGGACACCTTGACAGTTTTATCTTTAAAGTCAGCAATCCCAAGGACTGGAACTCCTGGTTAAAGGAAATGTGGGTAAATGGAAAGATACTGCCAAGTTGCCCTTCAAAACGATGGTGCCAAGCGATACTGGAGAGAAACACGTAGCTGCTTTCCCTCACCCCGAGCTCGCGTGACACATTACTTAACTCTCGCACCTTTCCCGTCTGACCTGATGCTAAAGTGGTTCAGAGATGCATCTATCTCCTCACATGCAAGGGGCCTGGGGATAGCCTCGCATGCCTAAAAGCCATTTGTGTCTTTCAGGGAGTTTTGTGAATGTTCCAGACACCCAATCCCCAAGTTACTTGCCTCCCCCACTCCCCCCCCCCGCCCCGCGCCGCCCACACTGCCAAAATGGACTGTCCCTCCCACCACCTCTGCCTCCAGGGATTCTAACCTGACCACAGGGCTCTTCCCAGCACCTAAGATGGCCATCTGGGTCGCAGCCTCCCCTCTGTGCACGCTCCCTGGACCCCCACCATGGCAGGGCGTGGAGGCCTGACCGGCCCCGCCCCAGCAAAGCCCACTGTGTCTGTCAACAGACGGAGGCATGGTTTGCTGTATCGGTCTAGTAATATGAAATTCTAGAGCAGGCAAGGTAACCGGAAGGACGGATGTCAGTGGCTCCCTAGGCAATGGGCAGAGACCAGGTCTTTGGCAAAGGGGCACTAGCGAACCTTCTGAGTAATCGGAACGTTTTGGATCTTTATTGTGATGATAGCCCACCCAGTGGGGGCACATTTCATCAAAAGTCATGGACTTGTACACTGAAAGTGCCTATTAATGTGTGCAGATTATACCTCAATAGAGTAGATATTGAAGACAAAAGCAAACACTGCTCTCCAACGTAGGCTAATTTATACAGCAAATGAGGGATATGCATTCTCGGCAGTCAGCTTCCTCCCTGCTCTAGGCAGCAGGGTCTTTGATGCTTCCCCCTCACTTTTATGATTGCTCCTCTGTACGGTATTATTTTTCTTCTGCCTTCTCCATTTGTACCCTTAACACTTTTCAGCAGGGAGATCAGTGCTCTCACAAAGCCCTTTCACTACCGAGTGGCTAATCGTCCTACAAACGTAATAAAATTTTGAGGCATAAATAAATAAACAAGTAACCCACTGTCTCTGCCCTCAAGAATCTCACAGTCTAAATTTAAAATTGTGGAAGAAAGAGAAAGAAAAGAAAAGAGAAAAGAAAAGAATGCCTATAGTCACAGCAGCAGACCGTGACACATGGGAACATGGAACAGAAAAAAGGAAGTGAAAGCGATACAGAACAAAGACTTTTCTCTGAGGTCTCAGAATTGCAATTCAGTGAGTATAGACTCCAGCGTAACCAAAAACGTGTCCCACTTTTGTGGGGAAAGCAAGAGGTTTTTGTAAGAAAGAAGAGACTAATTACATGGTTTAGAAAAAGAAAAGAAGTGGGGGCGGGGAAATCTGTTAATTTGGGGGGAACTGGTCGAGCCACTTGGATGACTATCTAACTGATTGTTTTGTTGGTGCTATCAAATGAAGCTATTCCTGCTATACATTCGTTAAGGATTCTGTCTTTATAAAGTTAGTGCTGTCACCAAACCCAAGTTCATCTGTCTGAGGGGCAGCAAAGCCAATCACTGAGATATGGAATATGTAGCAAGGAAAGAGTGTATTGGGGAGGCAGCCAAATGAGGACAGGACAGCAAGCCTCAAATGTGCCTCCCCCAAAAGGGAGAGTCAGGGATATGTAAAGGCAAACTAGAAGGAGGAGCCATGATGGCAGAACAGCATGGAAGCTTTTTGTGTGTCTCACGTCCATGAAATACAGCCAGATCAACACTAAACCATCTTGCACACCTAGAAAGCTGATTTGAGGATTAACGCAACAATCTGCACGACCTGAACCACAGAACTCAGCAGGTACGCAGCTCGGAGAGGTGAACTGGGAGAGAGGGAAGCCACAGAGGGCAGGGAGCTGATTTTGTGTGAGGAGAGAGGATGGAGATGGGGGGGAGGGGGTATGGGAACCCCCCCCCCCGCCCCCCGCAAAGCAGCTGGAGAGAAAGTAGAAAAGTGGAAACAGCCATAGGGACTGAACTAAAAAGGGACAAAGGAGAAAGGAGAGGGTTTAAATTCCATCAAGACTCTATAAACAGGGGACCGCCGAGTCTGAGGCCCCACTGCTCCATACCTGGAGGTGCTCTGGTGAGAAGGGCGAATCCCCAGGAGCAGAGTGGAGTCCAGGGGTCTTGAGGCCACACAGGGAGAGGTGGTTCCCCGGCTGGGAGGACAGCTGGTAGAGGCTGTGTGGGTCCCCCAAAGGCAAAGGCCCCAATGGACCCGGGAGAGCAACCACATTCGCTGGTGCTGGAACGAGGTCGTTGGCGGGTGAAGCCTGGTGCCAGATTCATGTTGTAATTTACCATAATCTCAGAAACACTGCTGCTGCAAGATCGCGTGAACTTTTTCTGGGGCGGGCTGGCACCCGGCCACAGTATCGGGGCACCGGCAGCAGCCCGGTCCCGCAAACGTTCCTGGGTGAGGCCGGCACCCGGCCATTGCTCGGTGAGACCCTCCCGCAGAGGGGCAGAATGAGTCAAAGCCACAATCCCTCAGAAATAAGGGGTCGGAAAACACAGCCGCATCTGAAACAAAACTCAGGAGGGAGGTGCTGCCTGAGGCTTGTGTAAAAGCGGGGAGTGGGCAGAAGCCAAAGACAAAGGACCTGTGCGCAATTGCTAATCAGGGAGCTAATCAGGGAGAACAGAATTCAGATACTGAAGACTGGGTAGCTGGGCGACGCCATTAACACCGCTCCCACGCATGCGCACACGTACCTACAAGTGACACAATCCATCCCAGTAAGCTGAGCAGCGCCATCTAGTGGAGAACGGAGCTGTTACACTAAGCCCCGGCCAACTGGGCCAACATCGCTCTTCAAGAACACATGTCTCTCCGCCTGCTTAGTTTATGGACCCTAAAGTGCTTCATAGCTTGGCTTCTAAGGGGAAAAGAAAGTAATTTCAATCGTATTTCAGTCTGTTCGCTGGTCCATCTATTCAATTTTCTTTTTTTTCCCCTCTTTTTCGTTTCTTTTCTTTTCCTTGAATACTGAAAGAGAAAAAAAATTATCTTTATTTTCAATTTTTATTAAAAATGTTTTTCTTTATATTTTTACTATATTTTTTACTTTTGTGTAAATTTTTTTACATCGTATTTTACTGCCATCATTTCATTTTATTCTAATTCAGTGTATTCATTTTTTTCAAATTTTCAAACGATTTCCTTAGTTTTTTCCTTCTCCTTTTTTCTCTAATCTATCAGGCCCCTTTCAACCCCCAGACCAAAACAAACCTAGGATCTAGCATCATTTATTTGATTTTTTGTGTTTGTTGTTTTTAATGTCTTAATTTTAATTTTTTTATAATTTTAATTTTTTTTTATAATTTTTTACCTCGTTAATTCCTTTTCTTCCTGCAAAATGATGAAATGAAGGAATTCACCACAAAAAGAGCAGGAAGAAACGACAGCCAGGGACTTAACTAACACAGATACAAGCAAGATGTCTGAAACAGAATTTAGAATCACGATAATAAGAATACTAGCTGGAGTTTAAAATAGATTATAATCCCTATCTGCAGAGATAAAAGACGTAAAAAACTAGACAAAATGGAATTTAAAAATGCTAGAACTGAGCTGCAATCTCGATGGATGCCATGGTAGCAAGGATGGATGAGGCAAACAGAGAATCAGCGATATAGAGGACAAACTTATGGAGAACAATGAAGCAGGAAAAAAAAAGAGGGAGATTAAGGCAAAAGAGCACGATTTAAGAATTAGAGAAATCAGTGACTCATTAAAAAGGAACAACATCAGAATCATATGGGTCCCAGAAGAGGAAAAGGGAGAAAAAAGGGTAGAAGGGTTATGTGAGCAAATCATAGCAGAAAACTTTCCTAACCTGGGGAAAGACACAGACATCAAAATCTAGGAAGCACAGAGGACTCCCATTAGATGCAACAAAAACGGACCATCAACAAGACATACCATAGTCAAATTCACAAAATACTCAGGGAAGGAAAGAATCATGAAAGCAGCAAGGGAAAAAACAGTCCTTAAACTACAAGGGAAGACAGATCAGGTTTGCAGCAGACCTATCCACAGACACTTGGCACGCCAGAAAGGAGTGGCAGGATATATTCAATGTGCTGAATCAGAAAAATATGGAGCCAAGAATTCTTTATCCAGCGAGGGTGTCATTCAAAATAGGAGAGATAAAAAGTTTCCCAGACAAACAAAAATTAAAGGAGTTTGTGACCACTAAACCAGCCTCGCAAGAAATTTTGAGGGGGACTCTCTGAGGGAAGAAAAGATGGAAAAAATAAATAAATAAATAAATAAATAAAGACCAAAAGCCACAAACATTAGAAAGGACCAGAGAACATCACCAGAATTCCAACTCTACAAGCAACATAATGGTAATACATTCATATCTTTCAGTACTCACTCTAAACATCGATGGACTAAATGCTCCAACCAAAAGACACAGGATGACAGAATGGATAAGAAAACAAGATCCATCCATACGCTGTTTACAAGAGACCCACTTTAGACCTAAAGACACCTTCAGATTGAAAGTAAGGTGATGGAGAACCACCTATCATTCTAACGGTCAACAAAAGAAAGCTGGAGTAGCCATACTTGTATCAGACAATCTAGACTTTAAAATAAAGTCTGTAACAAGAGATGAAGAAGGGCATCATATCATAATTAAGGGGTCTATCCACCAAGAGGACCTAACGATTATGAACACTTATGTTCCAATGTTGTGGCACCCAAATACATAAATCAATTAATCACAAACATAAAGAAACTCATTGATAATAATACTATAATAGTAGGGGACTTTAACACCCCACTTACAGCAATGGACAGATCATATAATCAGAAAATCAACAAGGAAACAATGGCTTTGAATGACACACTGGACCAGATGGACTTAACAGATATATTCAGAACATTTCATCCTAAAGCAGCAGAATATACATTCTTCTCCAGTGCCCATGGAATGTTCTCCAGAATAGACCATATACCGGGACACAAATCATCCCTCAACAAGTACAAAAAGATTGAGATCATACAGTGCATATTTTCAGACCACAATGCTATGAAACTCAAAATCAATCACAAGAAAAATTTTGGAAAGGTAACAAATACTTGGAGACTAAAGAACATCCTACTAAAGAATAAATGGGCTAACCAAGAAGTTAAAGAGGAAATTAAAAAGTTCATGGAAGCCGATGAAAATGATAACACCACAACCCAAGACTTCTGGGATGCAGGAAAGGTGGTCATAAGAGGAAAGTGTATAGCAATCCAGGCCTTACTAAAGAAGGAAGAAAGATCTCAGATACACAACCTAACCTTATGATTTGAAGAGCTGGAAAAAGAATAGCAAATAAAATCTAAAACCAGCAGAAGACAGGAAATAATAAAGATTAGAGAAGAAATTAATGCTATCGAAACCAAAACAAACAAACAAACAAACAAACAAACAAACAAAAAGTAGAACAGATCAATGAAACCAGAAACTGGTTCTTTGAAAGAAGTCATAAAATTGATAAGCCACTAGCCAGTTGGACAAAAAAGAAAAAGGCAAGGACCCAAATAAATAAAATCAATAATGAAAAAGGAGAGATCACAACCAACCAGCAGAAATAAAAACAATAAGAGAATATTGTGAGCAATTATACACCAATAAAATGGGCAATTTGGAAGGAATGGACAAATTTCTAGAAACATATACACTACCAAGACTGAAACAGGAATAAACAGAAAATTTGAACAGACCCATTACCAGTAAAGAAATCGAATTAGTAATAAAAAATCTCCCAAAACACAAGAGTTTCCAAGGGAATTCCACCAAACATTTAAGGAAGACTTAACACCTATTCTCTTGAAGCTGTTCCAAAAAATAGAAATGGAAGGAAAACTTCCAAACTCTTTCTATGAAGCCAGCATTACCTTGATTCCAAAACCAGAGACCCCACTAAAAAGGAGAACTAGAGACCAATTTCCCTGATCAACATTCATGCAAAACTCCTCGACAAGATACTAGCCAATTGGATCCAACAATACATTTAAAAACTTATCCACCACGACCAAGTGGGATTTTTACCTGGGATGCAGGGTTGGTTCCATATCCGCAAAACAATCGATGTGATTCATCACATCCATAAAAGAAAGGACAAGAACCATATGATCCTCTCAATAGATGCAGAGAAAGCATTTGACAAAATACAGCATCCTTTCTTGATTAAAAAAAAAAAAAAACCTCAAGAAAGTAGGGATAGAAGGATCATACCTTGAGATCATAAAAGCCATAAACAAAAGACCCAATGCTAATATCATTCTCAATGGGGAAAAATTGAGAGTTTTCCCCTTAAGGTCAGAAACACAACAGGGATGTCCACTCTCACCACTGTTATTCAACCTAGTATCGGAAGTCCTAGCCTCAGCAATCAGACAACACAAATAAATAAAAGGCATCCAAGTCAGCCAGGAGGACATCAAACTTTCACTCTTCGCAGATGACATGATACTCTATATGGAAAACCCAAAAGATTCCACCAAAAAACTGCTAGAACAGATTCATGAATTCAGCAAAGTTGCAGGATATAACATCAATGCACAGAAATCAGTTGCATTCCTATACATCAACAATGAAGCAACAGAAAGAGAAATCAAGGAATCGATCCCATTTACAATTGCACCAAAGTCCATAAAACACCTAGGAATAAATCTAACCAAAGAGGTGGAAAATCTATACAATGAAAACTATAGAAAGCTTATGCAAGAAATGGAAGAAGACACAAAAAAGTGGAAAAAGATTCCATGCTCCTGGATAGGAAGAACAAATATTGTTAAAATGTTGATACTACCCAAAGCAATCGACATATTCAATGCAATCCCTATCAAAATAACACCAGCCTTCTTCACAGAGCTAGAACAAACAATCCTACAATTTGTATTAAACCAGAAAAGACCCCGAATAGCCAAAGCAATCTTGAAAAAGAAAACCAAAGCATGAGGCATCACAATCCCAACTTCAGGCTGTACTACAAAGCTGTAATCATCAAGACAGTATGGTACTGGCACAAAAACAGACACTCAGATCAATGGAACAGAATAGAGAACCCAGAAATGGACTCCCAAACGTATGGCCAACTAATCTTTGACAAAGCAGGAAAGAATATCCAATAGAATAAAGACAATCTCTTCAGCAAGTGGCGCTGGGAAAACTGGACAGCAACACGCAGGAGAATGAACCTGGACCACTTTTTTACACCGTACACAAAAATAAACTCAAAATGGAAGAAACACCTAAATGTAAGTCAGGAAGCCATCCAAATGCTAGAGGAGAAAGCAGGCAAAAACCTTTTTGATCTTGGCCGCAGCAACTTCTTACTCAACACATCTCTGGAGGCAAGAGAAACAAAAACAAAAATGAACTATTGGGACCTCATCAAAATAAAAAGCTTCTGCACAGAGAAGGAAACAATCAGCAAAACTAAAAGGCAACTGATGGGATGGGAGAAGTTATTTGCAAATGGCATATCAGATAAAGGGTTAGTATCCAAAATCTAAAAAGAACTTATCAAACCCAACACCCCAAAAACAAATAATCCAGGAAAGAAATGGGCAAAAGACATGAATAGACACTTCTCCAAAGAAGACATCCTGATGGCCCACTCACACATGGAAAAATGCTCCACATCACTCATCATCAGGGAAACACAAATCAAAACCACAATGAGATACCACCTCACACCTGTCAGAATGGCAGGCAACAACAAGTCAGGCAACAACAGGTGTTGGCGAGGATGCAGAGAAAGAGGATCTCTTCTGCACTGCTGGTGGGAATGCAAATTGGTGCAGCCGCTCTGGAAAACAGTGTGGAGGTTCTTCAAAAAATTAAAAATAGAACTACCCTACGACCCAGCAATTGCACTGCTAGGTATTTATCCAAGGGATACAGGTGTGCTGTTTCGAAGGAGCACATGCACCCCAGTGTTTATAGCAGCACTATCAACAATAGCCAAAGTATGGAAAGAGCCCAAATGGATAGTGGAGTATTACTCAGCAATCAAAAAGAATGAAATCTTGCCATTTGCAACTACGTGGATGGAACTAGAGGGTATTACACTAAGCGAAATTAGTCAGAGAAATACAGATATCATATGACTTCACTCACATGAGGCCTTTAAGACACAGAACATATGAACACAAGGGAAGGGAAGCAAAAATAATATAAAAACGGGGGGGGGGGGCGGCGCCTGGGTGGCGCAGTCGGTTAAGCGTCCGACTTCAGCCAGGTCACGATCTCACGGTCCGTGAGTTCGAGCCCCGCGTCGGGCTCTGGGCTGATGGCTCAGAGCCTGGAGCCTGTTTCCGATTCTGTGTCTCCCTCTCTCTCTGCCCCTCCCCCGTTCATGCTCTGTCTCTCTCTGTCCCAAAAATAAATAAATGTTGAAAAAAAAATTAAAAAAAAAAACAAACAGGGAGGGGGATAAAACATAAGAGACCCTTAAATATGGAGAACAAACAGAGGGTTGCTGGAGGGGTTGTGGGAAGGGTGATGGGCTTAATGGGTAAGGGGCACTAAGGAATCTACCCCTGAAATCATTGTTGCACTATAAGCTAACTAACTTGGATGTAAATTAAATTCTAAAAAAAGAGTATATTTAATACTCTTGTTTTCATGGAACCAAAGTATAATCAACACAAATATTCAGCCTTTATGATAAAGTGCATGCCTTTGTTTAGATTTGTATTATGTGTAAGTAACATAGGCTATATTCAATAATCCATCATAACAAGAAAATCTGTAGGAATAGAGACCTGACTACATGATTCTTCTACTACATGTTTTAAAAGACTGGCGTTTCTGTCCCCTGTGCTGGTGCATTGCCCAGTGTACCACTGTCCCTGTGGTCTGCAGCCCACTGCTTCCTGCCCTAACCCCTCCTGCCCAACCCCCAACGTTTACTGAAGGGCCGTGTCGCGGTGAGACGGGGCACGCCTGCTGGCACTGAGCCCTTAGCCTGCTGTCCTGCCACACAGCCCCTACAATGGAAGCTTTGTACCGGGGAGGGGCGGTCAGCACCGCCACTTAGCCCGAGCCAGGAGAAGAAACTGCAACCACAGAGATCCCCGACGCACAACCCAGGCGCCTGGGCTCCCCCACCCAGGCCTCCGTGAGGCCCCAAACCTAAATCCGCTGTCTTGGGGACCACTGCACAGATGCGTTCCTGCCGGCTCCCCCAGCCCTCACCCCACTTAGGGGACTCCCCCATGACCGGGCCCTCAGCCATGGACACCGGTTTTCCAAAGCTCACAGTGAAAAGGGGTCATCCCGCAGCTCCAGCTGACCCTGCGATGCCAGACCTCTCACCTGTCTACACCCTTCAGACCCCGGGGCAGAAAGCAGCCAAAGCAGAAGCTTCTGGTAGTACCGGGAAGGTCTTTGGTGCTGGGCACCACGGCCAATGGCAAGTGACAGCCGCTCCTTACTAGACAGGATCTTGTCTCTCCACAACGAAGCGACCAGTCATGCGCCCCCAAAGGTGAACAGCAATCTGGACCAGTGGCTGCTTGCGTGGGTGGACTGTGGGCAAATTGCAAAGTATAGAAGTCATTGTCCAGTACCATAGCTACTGTAGCACTTGAAATGGGGCTAATCTGAATTGAAATATGCTGTGAGTGTCATAGCCAGATTTTGAGACTTCGTATGATAAAAAGAATATACAATATATCATTAATAATTTTATATTAGTAACATGTTGGAATAATATTTTGAAGTAGTGAAGTAAAGAAAATATACCATGAAAATGCATTTTACTCCTTTAATGTTTCGATGTAGCTTCTGGAAAATGTGAATTTACATAGGTGGCTGATATTACATTTGTATTTAACAGACATCGCTGTCCTAGGAAAACGATGATGTGAAAAATGCATACATTGTTTGGAAAACCCTGCCCTCCCTAATTTATAAATGTACATGGAGACAGACACAGGAGGAGAGCAAGGAGATTTGAAAGGAATAATGAACAATGGAGGGGGAAAAAAAAGAAGGTGGAAAGATGTGTGACTTACTCCTATTTCAATATCGTGTCAATCATTCCCTGTCTCTTCCTTCCATGATTCTGTTTTCACCATAGGATAGAAGACATTTGTGGAATAGACACCACCAAAGAGGCCGAATACTGGATTTTGACTGAGCACTGGGTTTGAAATAGAAAGCAATGGCCTCTCCCAAATGGCTCATTCCAAGGAGAAATTTGGAGAGTTCTAACCCTTTGAGTCAAATATTGTCCAGTGGTGGTCGCCACAAAGGTGGGTCTGTGAGGCCCCTCTGAACATGAATCCACACCCTTCTTGGGAGAAACTGTTCAGTGGCTAAAGTTGTCCCAGCATTTCTTATACTCACCAACTTGGAGGTGCAGCCTATTTTGCCTCTCAGAAAAGAAAAATAACATGAATCTAGTCCATGTTACAAGTAAGTGGTTGTTGTGCCTGTGTAGTTGTTTTTTATTTAAAAAAATTTTTTTTAACGTTTATTTATTTTTGAGACAGAGAGAGACAGAGCATGAATGGGGGGAGGGTCAGAGAGAGAGGGAGACACAGAATCGGAAGCAGGCTCCAGGCTCCAAGCTGTCAGCACAGAGCCCGACCTGGGGCTCAAACTTGTGAACCACGAGATCATGACCTGAGCCGAAGCCGGACACTTAACCGTCTGAGCCACCCAGGCGCCCCTGTGCCTGTGTAGGTGTATAAAGACTCTTTTATAGGAGACATGGAAAGGGGCTGGGGAAGTTTATTTTATTCAGGGAGTTTTTTTTCATCCATAGCTGTCATTATTTATTTTTTACATTCAAACTGTCCAACTGAACTGTCAAACTGTTCAAACATCGCTTGCCCCCAGCCTTCCATTTCCCCCAGGTTCCCTGGTATCTTTCAGTGGGGGAGGGGTATGCTTCCTGCTCCCAGGATGCCACTGCTTTTAGGACCTTTTGATGAACGAGTTAGGGCAGTAGGTGTGAGTGTGTGCCTATAATTTTTTAAAATCATAGGTTTGGGGCACCTGGGTGGCGCAGTCGGTTAAGCGTCCGACTTCAGCCAGGTCACGATCTCGCGGTCCGTGAGTTCGAGCCCCGCGTCGGGCTCTGGGCTGATGATGGCCCAGAGCCTGGAGCCTGCTTCCGATTCTGTGTCTCCCTCTCTCTCTGCCCCTCCCCCGTTCATGCTCTGTCTCTCTCTGTCCCCAAAATAAATAAACGTTGGAAAAAAAAAATAAAAATAAAATCATAGGTTTATACTAATCCTCCAATTTAAATCAAACACCAGCAGGTTCCTCTCTATTTTTCCCCATTCCCGGTTTGTATTCCCTTTCTCCCATGGGGACATCCCTGGTTACCTCACAACATTAGGAAATGTATGCATTTCCTCAATCCTATAACCCCCCAAAATAGTTTCAGTGCTCCCATGCCTGTTGTACCATCAAAAACAAAACTGTCAAGCAAAGTTGAAGATTTCCTTATTGATCTTTTGGTTCGAAGTGTTGTTTTTGAAAGTCACTTGAATTATTTATTTATTATTTATCATTTTATTATTTATTTTTAACGTGCTCAGTTGTGGTATCAATTTGCTGCACAGGTTTGTGTTCTCCTGTTTGTATTTGATTTTTGTATTTTGTTTTTTATGCAACTTTATATTTAGCTTTATTTCCAACTTGGTAAAATGTTGACACTGTTAGAAAGTCAAAATTATATTTTTGAAAGTGTACCCAGAGAAATTGCCTTCCGATCCCTATCCTGTCCATACTATTCATCTAACCCTGAGAGCAAAGCATTTTCATTAATTTCTTGTTTATTCCTCTTGGGTTTCTTTTTGAAAGAAGAAACAAAGACATATGCATCTATATCTATATCTTCTTACTCTCCTTCTTTCTTCAAAATGCACATACACTTTGTAAACTGCTTTTTTCACTTAACAGTATATCCTTGAAATCACTCCATAGCAGTTAAGCAGATGGCTTTCATTAGTTTTCACAGATGCATGTTTTGCAATTTGTTTTAGATGTAGCGTATTTTAATCAACAAGGCTTCTCAGCATGGACGTTTAGGCTGTTTCAGTATTTTGCTGTTGCAAACAATACAGCCATCAGCAAGCTTATGTGCCCTGGTTTTTGTGTTTTGTTGGGGGGGGGGCTGGTTATCCGTTGAGGTGTAGTTTCAAGCTTTCTCCTAGAAGTGCAGTTGCTGGGTCAAAAGGTAAATGCATTTGTGGTTTTGTTACATAGATAGTGTCAAATTTCCCCTCACGGCTGCTACACTGTATCCATACCCCACACTTACAGAGGGTGTAGTTGAGGTCTGGGAATTTTTGCCAATCTGAGAGGTGAGAAGTGAGATTTTATATAGTTTTTCTTTTGCATTTATATAATAAGTGAATTAAAAATCTTCAGTGTATCATATGAGCCATTTTCATTCACTGTTCTTTTTTTCTGTCAATTTTAAGAGCTCTTTTCCATTAAGTAGATTAACCTTTTGGAAGGACATGTTGTAAATATTCTTTCAATTTTATTTGTATATTGGCTTAGCTTATGGTGCTTTTTGCCCATGCAAGAGTTTTTTTTCTTAGCACTTACGCATTAACCTATCAGTCTGTTCTTTTATTGAATCAGAATTTTTGGAGCGTACTTATGAAAGCCTTTTCCACGCACAGGGGACAATGGAATTACCCAGATTGTTTCTTCCAGTTCTTAAATGGTCTCAGTGTCTCCATTTATATCTCTGGTCAATATGCAGTGTATTCTTGGGTAAGGAGCAAGACACAGACCCGACTTCACTGGGGTCTGTGAGCAGGGGCTGTTCACACCCACCTTGAGGGGGAAGAAATCACGTTTCCCACCAAACCACTGGAAACACAGTCTTCACTTTGCCCCCTCCCTTGCTCCCACATCTGCAGTGACTCCCTACTGTCTGCAGAGACATGTTATTTGGGGCCTCACTGTGAGCTGACGTGGAACCCCTAGGACCCTGCTGAGCCAGGCCACGCACTGTCGCACATACTTAAAGCACTCCTGCCTTCTATCCACTGTCCCTGTCTTCCAGAATTCCACTTGCCCAGACCTCTCTTCATGATCCTCAAAGATCAGTTTCCTCCTTCTCTGCCTCCTTCCTGCTCCAGCAGCCGGGATTTAACTCATTTCCTCCTCTAAATCCTCCTGGAATAAGTTTCTATAAACAGAGTTCAATTTGGTCCTTAGACCCTGGATGAATTTTCTTTCCTGGGTCACGGACTGAGCTACATTCCCCCGGATCCCCTCTGGCTGATGTCCCAGTAAAGTCTCGGCTTCCTGAGTCAAACTTCAGGGCTGGTGGCTGCACGGTTCTAACCACCAGTCAGTGCTCAGTTCAGGGCTGGGGTGGGAGGAGTATCTAGGTGGAAAGAAGTTTCCAAGACACAGATGCGGCCAGGGAGGGAAGGAACCTTCTGGAGAGGCAGGCAGGACTAGCCACGGAGTCCTCTGGCAGCGGTGAAATGTGAGGAATCCAAGGATTCAACCCCTGTGAGAGTGAGGAGTGAGGAGGAAAAGCCCAAGGACCAGAAGGGAGAGTGAGGAAGGCATTGCCCGCACTTCTCCTTCCCTGGAAATCTATCTGTTGGTTCGACACCCTCCCTGGAGCCTCCGAGATGGAATCTGAATCTGGCCCCTGTATTCAGAGGGCGGGGAGAGACTGACGGAAAAGGCAGGCCACTCCAGATCGGTAGGTGGCAATTGTAATCATAGCAAAGGGAACTTACATACGAGGCTTGTCTTGGGCAGCAGAAAGATGAAGGATCCCTGCCCCCACCCTCCCGCTGTTAAGAGGTTTGCAGAGAGGCGCTAACTGGGCTCAGTCACATACATAAAGCGTGCAGGTGTTTTCAACACCAGGTCACCATCTCAAGACTCTGTCCTTGATCACATTCCCTAACATCGCCCCTCCCTTCACTCCTGAAATTCCATTTCTGCAACCTCAGCTCACACACCGTCTCCCCCAGGAGGCCACCCCCTAGGCTGTGTGGTTGACACTCTGTCGCCCTACCCTGACCCAGTGTAACACATTGCTCTTGTCCCTGCGGTCTTCCCGCTGCTAGTGGCCGGTGGCTGGTGGCGTGCTTCATGCGATGAGCCGTGACGCCATTAGGCGGGTTGCCTGACTCCATTAGGACAGTGTCTTTTTCAAGTTTGAATTGCCATGCCTCTCATGCACATGGAAGGTCATTTTGTGGACCCTGAAGCATTTTCTAAGTGTGGGGGAGGGCCTGGGAGGCTGAGAACTGCTCCAATAGGCTGGGAGGCCAGGCAGAGAGACCCTGGTCCAATCGATCATCCTAGAATGTTGAGGGTTCCTTATACATTCCAATACCAGCCCTTGGTTGGCTATATGGTTGGCAAATATTTCCCCCCATCTGTATTTTGTCAGTCCCTCCTCTTTTAAGGGTGTTACACAGAGCATAAGCTCTTAATTTTGCGGAATTCTAATTTACCCAATTCTTTCTAGGGACCACGCTTTTGGTGTCAATCTAAAATCTCTTTGCCTAGCCTTAGATCGTAAATCCTTCCGGAAGTCCCCCCGCCAAAGCGTGTTCTAGTTTTATGTTTTACATGGAAGTATGACTTCATGTTTGTATGAGCTGTGAAGTGTGGCTGTTTAGGTTAAGAAATTTTTGTGTGCTGGCTTGCGTGTTTTGCCTGGGGATGTCCAATTGCCCTGCTCCTGGTTGATGGAGAGGCCACATCTTTCCTCCCTTCAATGGCTTTTGCACATCTGCCAAAAATCAGTTGAGCTTGGGCATATTTGTTTGAGTCTCTGTTCCATCCCATTGATCAACATGTCTGTCCACCTGCCAACATCATCCAGCCTCTGTCAGCTCTGTAACAAGTGTTAAATTAGGGGCAACTTTATTCTTGGTTTTCCAAATTTCTGTAGTCCTAGTTTCTTTGCCTATTTGTAGAAATATTTTTAAGGTAAACGTGTACATTTTGTAGCACCAAAGAAATTTCTACAACTTGCTTTTTTTTTTTTCATTTGACTGTTCATCATGAACATTTACTTAATTTTTAAAAACCCCACAAATTTATAGTATTGCATTTATGGATATGCTGGAATTTATTTAACCCCTCCCCTCTTAATGAGTGGCTATTGTTTTCCTCATTTTTTTTTGTTTTAATATAAGTAATGCTAAAATCAATATTCTTATCACACATGTATTTGTGCAAATGTCCCCATACCTGTTTTCAGAATCCACATTCTTAAAAGATGGGGCCACATGGAAGCAGGGCTAGACTTCTGAGGAGGGGCCACCCCCTGGCCATGGAGATACCTCTGGGGCGGGCAGGCAGAGCACTATTCTGAGCTGGGACCCAGACCTCCGGAAGAAGGTTTTGATGTGACGAGAGCCAGGTTGGACGCTGCCTTGCATGCTTCTTTCCACAGTCCAGGTTGACCAGCAGTCTGCTAGGCTGGGGCTTGAGGGGGGGGTTTTGGGCGGTTGACCAGCCAGCCGTCAGGATTTGTGCATGGATTGTTTGCATATATTTGAGGTTTCAAATAACTCTGCACACAGTCACCCCCTGGGTCGTTGGAAAATCGGTCTTCGACTCTGGCTCCAAGATGCCTTCGAAATAAGCGGACTTCATCTCTGGTGCCAAAATGAAGCATCCAAAATTTTTTGGTCTCTCTCTCTCTGTCTCTGTCTCTGTCTCTCTCTCTCTCTCTCTCGTGCACACACACACACACACACACACACACACACACACACACAGAAGGTAGACCAGATGGAGGGACTGGAACCCCAAATAGATATACGTTGATAGTTCAGGGTGAGATTTGTCTGGCAGGTGGAATAGGTATGTGTCCTGAGATTCACATCAATGATCATTTTTATTACCAACATAGTTTATTATAAATACACAAATGGTAGACATTTTATATACATAGGAATTCTATGAATTTCTAAAACTATAAATATGGAATACTAGAAATAGTAAAGAATGACGATTTTTGTCATTGCTCTAATCACATTATCGTGATGACTAGGACTATTATTTGTTAGTTTCTCTACCCACGAAGGGTATCTAGTGGACTGCAGATGAGGAAGAAAGAATGAGTTTTGGTGTGTGGAAATTTCTGAATGATACCTGTGAGACAGGGGACCACTCACACCGGTTGGAGGGGGGGCAAGAAACGGTCCAAGTTGGACCAGGATGTGCCTGGGAGAGTCCATCCTTTACCTGGCCGATGTCCCTGGCCCGGGCCCCCACGCACAAGTTTTCCAAGACTCCCTTGGTTGTCGGTGTTGCACCTTTACAGCCAGTGCGGGCTGGAGAGCTCGGTAAAATACACGAGCGTTAATGGATGAATACACAGGTGATTCTAGCTTTGTTACCTCTGTGAAATCCATGCCCGCTTAAACTTTAGCTTGTATAAACTATCCTCCCTTTGGCGGTGAAAAACAATTCTTTTATCTATTCTTTTAAAAATCATTTTTCTCTATTTCAAAGGTTTAAGACTTTTAGGCAAGTATACCTATGTGATATGCGGAGTGGTCTAGTCCATGAAAAAATACTTGAAGGTCATATAATAGTAATTAGTGATGCCACATGCATTGTGCCTAAGTTTCCTCTAATTCCTCTCCAAAAGTAAACTATGTCTGCTCTGAGGAGTGGAGTGAGGCTTCCGATGTAATCAAGGAAATGGACATGCTGTCTTTAAGGCTTTTTAAGTGAATTTTACTAAGGCGGATGCTCCTTCTGATAAAGCGATTCACTGACATTTTTGGCACTTATTTTTCTCCTGACATATAAGGCTCCTGTACCAAAAATGAAAAATGAAAACCCAAGAGATCTTGAAACCAATAGAGATAGGATGGAAAGCACCGGTCACAGCACACTCCCCCCGGAGACCTAGGCTGAATTCTTCATAAGGGATTTGATTTTCCTGAGCCACAAAAGCCATCCATTTGAGCACAGAATTTAGAGGAAAAACTTACAACAGAAGGAGGAGGCATGCGGTGAGGATAATGAGTGGTAAGCAGAGAATCCATTCTTTCTGGGTCGTTTGTGCTTAATGTTAAGGCCAATGAAAAATTGCCCGATTTACAGAATATTCACTTGAATAGAGAGAGGAGAGTCTGAGATAAGTAGAGGCATATTGAAAGCAATCTAGACTTGATATCAAAATAAAATCATCATGAGAAACTAACATGATAGGTTCACGACCTCGGGGAACCCATTTTCTTTGCCAGATTTCACATTCTTACGGCTTCACACTGATCTTTTTCTTGTAACGAATTCATCAACTGAGAGAAGCTGTGTTTCAGTGCAGCCGTGTCATCTGGTGAGTCGAGCTGAAGATTCCAGCATTTGCCACATACCAGCGATTCAAATTCAAAATAGTTTTGGCCTCTTGTACTGAGTGAGCACATGGCTTGTCTTGGACCATTGGCAAATCAGAAAAGGGATACATTGTATAATTGTGGGTGCCGAAGAGCCCGAGAGGCACTGCCACACAACTATTACCTCTGAGATCCTTGGTAGTATTTCCAGTTTTTCAAGCTATTATCCGCCTTCAAGTTTTCTTACATTCAAATGGCATTCTCACTTTTTTTTTAAAGTAATCTCTACACCCACTGTGGGGAGACCCTGAGATCTAGAGTTGCGTGCCACACCGCCTAAGCCAGCCAGGCAGCCGTCAAGGTGGCATTCTCCAATGGCACTGCCTTGACACAAAATCTGTGGTCAGCACGACCACTGTCAGGGCTTTCGCTACGGAACTTTGACCACACACTGGTCTCGCCAGGGTTCATGAGGCCTCCATAAATCAGATCCTAGTCCGGTCATGGAGGTGGCGGTCCCTTACAGCAAGGTGCTCTAAAATACTGATAATCCATGTACAGAAACACCTCAGTTATTGGAGAGCAGACATCTGGCAGCCCCAAGTACTGAGAATAGCTCGGAACAAGGGGGAAAAAGCAGCATCTCTGATGCCAGTGCGCCAATGAGTTTTATTATAAAAATTTGATTATCACTTTGTTGATTTACCAACTACTTTATTAATTTAGTACATTACTCATAAATATCATATTTATTATAAAAATTTTTAATGTTTCTTTATTTTTGAGAGAGGCAGTGGGGGCGGGGCAGAGAGAGAGGGTGGCGGAGGACCCTGTGCAGGCTCCGCGCTGACAGCAGAGAGCCCGATGCAGGGGCTCGAACCCATGAACTATGAGATCATGATTCAAATGAATCATGACCTGTGAGATCATGACCTGAGCTGAAGCCAGACACTTAACTGAGTGAGCCACCCAGGTGCCCTTATCATAATTATAAATATGTACAATTACATATGTATTATAAACGTGTGTGATAGAAATATAGATTATACAATTTTATAGATATTAACATTTACATCTCTCAAACAACATGTATATGATTACAATTATTTTATCATTTTGTTTCACTGTGACAAATATGCAAAAGAAGCTATAGAACCTCAAACCTCAGGTTGAGGAACGGTGCCATCAGGTGAGCCCATACCCTTCCCGGGGTTTCAGGGATGCTGAGAGGACCACGAATGGGACACCTAGCTTCCGGTCAGCCTGGGACCCTACAGTGTCCCCTCTTCGATACCAGGCCCTACCAAGCGCCCACAGGGATGGCACATGGGGCTAGGTGAGTTGTCTGCATGAGTGCTGGGGTCCCGTGTCTCCTTCATGCTGTTCGCAGGAGGCCTGAATTGGGGGAGCCTCATCACACCTAATGATTCACTGGGGATGCTCCCTGCTGACGTGAGCAGGTTGGGAGGGTAGGGCTGGACGGAGCAGACTAAGACTTTGGGCAAGTGCAGGGGCATTCCTCACACGGAGTAATGCACAGCTCATCCTCCAGTCCTGCCCATGGTGGCGCTCCAGGCACCCACAGCCCTCCCTCCAAATGAAGCAGCCATCGGAGGAGGTAGCCCAGCACCTCAGTGGGCTCCTATGCATGGGGCACCCCTTCCTTGGGGAAGATGTGCTCAGGGCATCCTTGAGTTGCCTGCGCAGATCATCACCATCCTGTTGTCTGCACTTCTGTGGCCACATGCCACAGAGACCACCCCAGTGTTTCGGCTGGTTTCCCAGAAGGGCCAACCAGAAAGTCAGGGAATTGATGGAGAATATGTGCACCTGTTGGCCTTACCCTTCACATCCCAAACACCCCACATTCTCGTTTCCTTCTCCTGTTCTTCACCGCAGATTCCTTCCTGTTCTTTCCTCTTGAATCCAGAATTGACAAGCCGAAGGAAGAGGAGAGGGGGCAGAGCCAGAGCCACCCAGGGCAGGAAAAGACCATGTGGGGAGTGCCCCGGGCACAGCAGACTTCCCGGGGGTCCCCAGCAGGGATGGGCTTCCCTCTTCTGGCTCCCAGCCCAGCTCCCTGCTGGGGACAGTCAGGGTTGCTCAGCAGGATTCAGTGGTGCAGACCCAGGCTCGGGAGCCAGGACACTACCTGTGTGTTCCAAACTGACCTCCTCCCTTGCCTCACCATTGCCTCCTCTTTGTGAAGTTCCTCTCAGTGCAGGAAGCCCCTAATAGCCTCATCCTCAAGCCTCAAGGCCCAGGCTCTGCCCACCCCCACCCCAGCGTGTCCCCTGCCATAATTGTGCTGCCGCACCACTGTCACTCTCTCTTTCCTTTGGTTGACTTGGGCTATACATCAACCCCCACTCTGCAGAAAGTCCCCTTGAGGGGAGTACAATTACACGTGGGGACACTGAGTCCACACAGTCAAGGGTTGCTGGGAACGAGAAGCAGTATCCCAGGGAAGAGGACAGACAAGGGCTCCCTGAGCCACCAGGGCTCAAGCTAGTGTGGCAGCAAGATGCCCACAAAGGGGGTGAGGCTGGCATCATGCTGCAGCCCCTCCCCTCTGTTCCCCCAGTGTGCCCTGTGTCTCCATGGCTCGGCCTGAATGAGCTGGCCCTCCTCATGTTGTGTTAGGGGAATGCCATTCATTCATTCCTTCGTTCATGCACTGATTCATTCATTCATTCATTCATTCATCTTGTATTTGGTTCCTGCTCAGTGCCATGCTTTGTCTAAATGATAACTCATCTGGGAGAGCCAGTTCAGAAGTCACTTCTTCCTTGAAGCCTTTCTTGATCCCCACCCCTCCTCCTTGCACCCTCTGGCCTCGTGTGGGACCCCTAAATGTTGTGGTCACACTTTGATGACCTCTTCAGCCTGTAAGCTCTGTGAGGACACTGGGCCAGATGCAGAAAGGGGTACAGGAAAATGTGCTGGTGTCTCAGTGACTGAAAGATGAAAGGATTTAATGTAGGCCACTTATGGGTCAAGTTCACCAAAAGTCAGATTCTTCTCCTTCCCTTCCTGCAGGACGAGCAGACCCAGGGACTTGCTCTCACCTTCATCTCCTCTTGAGGATTTTTATCTTTTTTTTTTTTTAACGTTTATTTATTATTGAGAGACAGAGAGAGACAGAGCATGAACATGGGAGGGGCACAGAGAGGAGGAGACTCAGAATCTGAAGCAGGCTCCAGGCTCCGAGCTGTCAGCACAGAACCTGACGCGGGGCTCGAACTCACAAACCACGAGACCATGACCTGAGCCGAAGTCGGACGCTTAACCGACTGAGCCACCCAGGCGCCCCAACGATTTTTACCTTTAACTTTAATTGTTGTTTCTACTTTGAAGACATTTCATGACTGAACCCCTCGATATTGAGAAACTTAATGATCGCTTAAGGGCAGGGATCCCCCTATTGTGTCTGGTGCCTGAGCCAACACTGGACAACATGGAAGCTTAGAATGTTGAGGAGGAGATGGCTCAGTGGCTGGGTCTCAGGGCAGCAGGAAATGGGGGAAACAAACAGCTGGAGGCAGAAGCTCCCCCCTTCCCCCTCCCCCATCATGACACCTGCCTCCTTCTTTGTATTGAACCAACCTAACTGTAATTACCTGGAGACCAACCCGTGTCCTTGGCAGACGATCTGTTCTTTGGGGACAGCTTTAGAGGCCACCTGACCAGGTTCAAAGCCCTGTGTATGACTTAGGACCAGTTGCCGGCAATTCTGGAGCCTCTGTTCCTAATCCTAAGTGAATCTGACAGTGATGCTGTGCTGGACCAGCTGCTGGAAGTGGGACGGGGCAGAGGCAGGTCGCTGGTCACTGTGAGAGGCTGCCACTCTTGCTGTACCCTGTGACTACTGTCCCTGGAATCCCAGCCTGCAACGTAGCTATGTGTGGGGAATGCTGGGATGGGGCAGTGCAGGAGTGAGTCAGAGAAGCGCAGGTGGTTCTGGGGCAGCACTGAAACCCAGGAGACTTGACTTTCCTCAACCGTTTCCAGCTGACCCAGGCCCTGATGATGAGGGGCCAGAAGGCAAGCTGACACCCCACAATCACCACCACCCCCAGGTGGGATATGTGTGATATCCCTCCGGTACCCCTGACTGCTCGAGAACAAAGGAAAGAAAGGAAAACAAGTTGCTAACTGATAGAGATGTCAGTCAGGCAAGACACGAGTCTCCATCAGTTTACAGATACCTTAGTGAATTACAAGAAAAGGTCAACTTTATCAATAGCTGAATCTCCAGAAACCTACAGATTCAATCTCCTGGAGTCCCAACATCACCCTCCCCTCCATAGTGATGTGGGGAACAAAGGCAAGAAGGAAATGGCAGGTAAAATTAAATTGCCTTATAACCTGCAGCCCACTGACAAATACTTGAGGGAAACACAAAGTATAACATTTCTCCAGAAACCCCTTACTGTCATAATGTTAATGCCTTACTAGAGGAAAAAACCACCTTAGTTTGCCAATAGCTAGGCCTCAGATATCTTTGGAGTCCTCTTTAGCATATGAAAGTCTTTCTGGAAGCATCCTTTTTACCTTTACCTCCCCCAACTCCATAGTATATAACCAGTCCCTCTCTCCAACCCCAGTGTAGCTCTTTCTGCCCAGGGGTCCCTTGCTTTAATAAAATCACCTTTGTACACCAAAGACCTCTCAAGAATTCTTTCCTGGCAGTCAGCTCCAGACCCCCACCACTCCAAAATCCCATCACTGACACCACTGACCACAAACCCTGAGTGTGCACGATCTCCTAGGAACTCAGAAGGCACAACCTGATGATCTGGCCCACAGAGCAATGGATCTGATGATCTGGCCCACAGAGCAATGGAGGTGTTACCAGCACCCTGCCCACAGCAGCTGAAGATCACAGGGTTCCTTGAAGCACTCAACTGTGGGTGGAGCCTGGCATGGCAGGGCTGCATAGCATAGACTATTAGGGTGCCTGAGCTGCCGATATCTCTGCTTCTGACGACACACAATGGCTCCTGATCTCACAAGCTAGGCAAGGTCAGACGTAGTCAGTACTTAGTTGTGAGAACAATAGGCAACTCCATACAGACAAAGACACCCTGGTAGTTGCCAAGAGAAGCGAGAGGGTGAAATGGAAAGTGACTGTTAATGGATAGTGGGTTGCTTTTTGAGGTGAAGTGTTCTAGATTAGGGAGAGATGAATTGTGTGCTTTTGAAAAGTGAATTTTATCATATGTGAATTACGTCTCCATTTGAAACACTGGGATAAACAAATAAAATAATTCGTAAAGAAAGTATTAACATGAGAAATGCATATTATCCTGATTGCTTGTCTTGGTTCCCACTCTACTAACCAATGCAGACGTGAAGATTTCCCGAAGACCAGGTGCTCTTTATTCAGAGCTATTCCACGTAGCAAGGGAGTCGGCCATCACATGTGCCTTTGGCAGAAGCAAAGGGAGGCGGAGGAGAGGGACAGCTCTGTGATGGGAAAGGAGGAAGGCCTGTGCTGATCTCAGGTTGTGGTGTGGTGTGGAGAAGCTGGAGACGGGCTGACTTACAAGGCAGGCATCTGACCCGATGGCTTAGGGGAACAGATTTGGCTTTCCCTCATTTGGTTTTAAATTGAAAGAAGGATTAAAAGTGAGGAAGCTGTCAGTCAGTGGGCAAGTCCTCACAGTTTGGGGCTGTCGCTGCACAGGTTGTGCTGGTCTGGCTTTCTGGGCTGATGGTGCAGATTATTGTCAGGGTCTGGGGATTGGAGAGAGAGAGAGAGAGAGAGAGAGAGAGAGAGAGGGAAAGAAAGAGAGAGAGAAGAAGAGATATTCCCTGGTCTCTGGGGGGATTAGAACATTTTGCATACCAAAGTCCCTCCTTCGTTATCTTCATTCAATCAGAAACCTTGTGGATACAGAAATTTTATTCAGTGTTTTTATCATCAACTGCAAGCAGTAATGATGAAACAATGACAATAGTCATTTGTGGTACCACAAACTTCAGGATTTGCCACCTTGCTAATGTCTACCTTGTTTCTTGTTTGTTTCATATCAGCAAAAAAATTCTTAAATCACTCCCTTTTTTTTCACCCCCCACTGCTATCCAGCTATCTAGTGGATCTTCTGGACCAGCCACCAGGTCACACCCAGCTGGTGACAATGTCACCAGGAGGATCCCAGGATGCCACTAGGATGATCCCACCCTTGCAGACGGCCTCCCAAAGTCAATCTCTGGCAAAGCATGCAGGTCCACCCCCACGAATGTTTCCCGGGGAGCTCTGGGGAAATCTCCGAACTGTTGACAGGTAACGCACTCAACCTAGTAAGTCGGCACTGGATGGACTGAGGACAGGAGGTGAGGGGAACACATGGCCAGGTGGGACCACGGTCTTCTAGAGTCTCATCATTAGAAAGACAGGGAGGCCCTGGGAGGTCCTCTGCGCGGTCCCTTGCCTCTGCTATGCCACGTTGCCTCCACAGCTAGGGAGAGGGGACTTATAGTAAATCTGACATTCCCATGACTGGGATCCACCACTGTCGTGCTACTGCTGCTCTCCCAACCCCCGGGGGGAGGCCCCACCTCCAGATAAGTTGTGGAAAGATTGGGAAACGAAAGGACCACTGGGACCCACGAAGGAGGGCACAGGGCTTGGACACTGTTCTCTGTTGGCCTGTGGCAGTCTTCTTAGGTCCCCCTGTAGGCAGAGGGGCGCCAGAGCCTGCTGGTTGACCAACACATGCCAACCCCTAACAACCTCAGAGCACAGTGTGGGCCACACAGCGCACACTCCCACACATCCAACTGGGGCAAATGTGCCAACACCACGGCACAGCCCCCTGGAAGCTGCTTCCCACACCGCGAATCCCATCCCTTGCTAATTTCACCAGCGCTCTGGAGGAACTAGTTACATAAAAGTACACAGCAGGTGTTGCCTGACAATTGGTGACATATCAGTGGGGTGGATCCGGATGGAGGGGTTAATGGTGAACGGTGAGTTCCTCAGACACCCCATCTTGCCCTCGCCCAACTCTTGCCTCCTAGCCAGACAGAAGTGGAGTGTCTCTAGCACCAACATAGCTGTCTACCTCCGGGACCTTGGCTGACACGGCCAATCCCGGCAGCAGAGAAAGGGCTTGGAAATGTTTTTCAGGAGGTCCTTGAGACATTTATTTTCTGCAGAGATGGCTACCGGGAGGCGTAGAGCCTCTCCATGTAACTCTCTGCAGGTGGGGGCTGCCTCTGAGCTCCGGAGGGGACATGCAGATTTTCCTGAAGAGGTCAGGATATCCTTTGTAGTCTGTCTCCTCTCTCTCTCTCTCTCTCTCTCTCTCTCTCTCTCTCTCTCTCCCTCTCTCTGTCTCTCTCTGCCCCTTCCTCTCATGCTCTCTCTCTCTCAAAAATAAACAAACATTTTTAAAAGTTCCATTTATCCTATATTTTACTCAGGATCAATGTGTTCCCATTTTAAAGGATACTGGAAAAGAAGACGTCTATTTGGATCAGTATATTGGGCTCCTATTTCATTCTAATTTAATTTTAAGTAATCCAAAGCAATTCAAAATAACACACTCTTACCATAAAAACTAGCATTTCACAAACTGTTTTATAGTTTACCTACACTATTGATAATGTTGAAGTAAAATGTATTTATAAATGCATAAGATAAATACAAAATGTATTGATGTATAATGAACTTTTAAGAGGAAATGTATCAGGCTCAAGAATACCTAGAAGGTGCATGAAACGCTTGATTCCTTTTGCATTTACTAACAGAAAAATGATATAATTCTAATAATTGGTTATTTTCATTGTTGTACATTGGGTGTGTGTGTGTTTAAAAATGTTTATGTATTTATTTTGAGAGAGAGAGAGAGAGCACATAAGCAGGGATAGGCACAGAGAGGAGGAGAGAGAGATTCCCAAGTAGGCCGCATGCTGCCAGCACAGAGTCCAATGTGGGGCTTGATATCATGAGCCATGAGACTATGACCCAAGCTGAAATCAGAGTCCAACACTTAACCAGCTGAGACACCCAGGTGCCTCTCACTGTTGCAAAATTTTTATAAGCTTATGTAAATTGTTCTTCCACTGGATGTGAACATATTGTATAGCATGCTTTACTCAAAGTGTCAGTTCTAATTCAATGATTTCTAACAGTATTCTATCAAAAAATTAGTATTTGAGAAATTCACCATCATCAGTGAATTTAGGCAAACACTGCCACAGTCGAAAAGGATGACTCCAAACCAGAGTGAAAAGTAAATAATTCTGCAGTTTAGACACCTGGTTTTGATGGACAGAAGTATTTGGCAGCTATTGTAGTTGATGCTAATGCAGATGCTGTATTTCAGTTACACTGATTGGTGATTATTTCTTAGATGAAACAGGGCAGCAGGGAGATTCCCCTCCCCAGCACAGCAATAATTGCACATTTGGTGTTTTCTTATTTATTTTAACCAACATCACTGAGAGAAAGGAAACATTTTCAAAGACTTTATTTGTAAGTAATCTCTACACCCAAAGTCGGGCTTGAATTTACAACAATCCTGAGATCAAGAGTTGCATGCTCTACTGACTGAGCCACCCAGGATTCCTGAGAAATGTAAACATTTTTACCTTTACCCAAAGGTGGTTTGTAAGTGGCAAAATTCACTAAAAATTTAGCTGCTTTTTAAGTACAGCTTTCAGCATATAAAGCTTAACAATTACTACTTTCTAGAGCAGTGTTTGGCAAACTTTTGTAAATATTTTGGAGCTTGCCATATGACCTCGGATGCATCCACTGAAGTCTGCCATTGTAGCCAGAAAGCGGCCATGGAGAAAAGGTAAATGAAGGGACATGGCTGTGCTCAAATAAAACTTTATTTATGAATCCTGACATCTAAGCATGATATAATTCTTCAGGCTTCTTTCTGAAAAGTATTTCCACTATTAAAAAACATGAAAGCAGTTCGTAGCTTGTAGGTCCTACCAAAACAGGCCATAGGAAGAATTTGGCTACAGAGCAAGAGCCAAACTAGTCATCCTTAGAGACTACCATTCCACAATGAATGGATTACAGTAGCCACGTGCTGAAAACATAAACACTGAGAGCAGACAAAGTACCAAGACCTGACCAGGGTGTGAAGGATCAAGTCCTCACCCAGGATGCCCATCTACCCTGCTCACGCATGGCCACCTCATCTTGGCATCCCCAGCCTCTAGGAGTGAGTGCAGGTGCCCAGACCTGGTGCCCCCAGTTCTGCAGAGTGCAGGGTGCCCATGTAGTTCTGACACCGTTTATTTACTGGGCATAGTTTCCGCATCCATCAAGTCACCGCCTCCTTCTGGGGCTCCAGGAGGAACAGAAAGACACTTTCCACCCTCCATCTCCTGTGCTTATAGTTCAGACACTGAGTCCAGCTTCTCTCACTGCTAAGGGCCAAATGGAGCCTATGGGTCATTTGTGCGTTGTCTCCACAAATGGGGTTGGGGTCTGTGACGGGCCCTAGGGCTCACAGGGAAGGCCTAATCATAACTGTGACATTTCAGTTCACCAAATATCTTTTTTTTGGGGGGGGGGGCGGGGGTGGACCAAATTTTACTGCTTTTTGGGGAGTCACCAAACATCTTATTTTGGCAGGGGGAGAGAACGCCTTCTACAAAATATGATAAGGAACATTTTTTGCCCCGTATGGAAATTAGCGGGGCAGCCGGCACCCAGCTGGAGCCCGTCACCTCCACCATCCCAAGCGCCAAAGGGCCTGGGGACTCAGGCTGCTTCCACCGGCGCTGCGACCAGAGCTCTGAAACTGGCGGGGAGAAAGCCGCCAGCTCCGGACCCTGAACTGCTCTGGGCCCTTGGCGCGCGGAGGGAAGCGGCGGAGGCAGGGCGTGCGGAGGCAGCGGCGGCGGCACTAGCACCTGTGGCTCTTAAGCTTCGCTGCAGGGCTTCCCGCGGGCCAGGCTGGGCGGCGGGGGGTCCCCAAGGAGACAGGTTAAGGCCTCCGAGCTCCGCGGATGCGCCCCCGGGTCTCCAGGACGCCGTCCTGCAGCAGGACACTCGTCCCGCGCGCACAGCGCCGCCGCGCAATCCCGCCGCGGAGGGACTCCTCCCGCGCAGTGAAGGGCGAACTTGCCGGCCGGGCGCAGCCTCCCTGCGGAAGAGGAGCCGAAGGCCGCGCGCCCCGCGGACGGAGAACCTGGAGCACCTGCGTCACCGCCACGCGTTGCTTCGCCGAACCGCCGGGCGGCCGGGCTCCAGTCCCAGGTGGAACCCGACGCACCCCCCCCCCACCCCCCCCCCCCCCCGGACAGGCTGGCGCCCGGTGCTGCCGAAAGCCTGGCGGCCCCAGCGGCTGCCCTCGCCTCCCTGTGGCTGCGCTGCGTGGGCTTCGGGGAGTCTGGCACGGACCCTGCCGGGAGCCCGCACGGAGCTGGTGACTGCCAAGGCCATTCGCCCCCGGACCCAGGTCAGGAGCAAGTCTCGGCTCCCTGCCCTTTCCTGGCTCCGCGGCAGAAAAAGAAAGTAGGTTTTCACTGTCTTAACTAACGGCTTTTTGCCTCTTCCCAGTCTTTCTCCTCCACCCTAGTGGTCCTGAGCTCCCTCTGTGGCCCTCAACACGCTACTGCTCATTGTTTGTGTTTTTGTCTGTTTTGAATGGATTCTAGAGCAGAGACTCAAGGGGAGAGCAGAGGTAAAAGAGGGCAGGGTACTTGCACAAATAAACTGAAGGGAGGAGCGTATAGCATCGGGGAGAATCCACACCCAAAGCTGCTTAGTGCCAAGCCCTGCTCATCGACCCTAATGTCTTGGTCTCCTCCTGCATACACCCGGGAGCAGGACTGGCCGTCTTCCAGGACTCTGGGCCTGTGTAGACCCCGGGTCCTGTCCTTTCTCATCCCAGGCTGTGCTGCACCCCCCCCCCCCCCCCACGCCCTTCCCCACCTTCTCCTGTATGAACCTGCCCTGACAGGTGTCACCTTCTGCATGAACCTGCCCTGACAGGTTTCATCTGCTGGAGTCTCTGCCTCCTTGCTGCCTCCTGGAGCAAAATTAGGAAAGCACTGTTCTAGATCCATCTGTTGTGATCTATGCTGATTCTCCCCATTGTTTTATTATCTGCCACTCATACTTTGGCAAATTGAGTCTTTAAAAATTTTTTTAATGTTTATTTTTGAGAGAAAGACAGAGAGCATGAGTGGGAGAGGAGCAGAGAGAGAGGGGGACACAATCCAAAGCAGGCTCCAGTCTCTGAGCTGTCAGCACAAAGCCTGACACGGGGCTTGTATCCAGGAACTGTGAGAGATCATGACCTGAGCTGAAGTCTGTCACTTAACTGACTGAGCCACCCAGGTGTTCCCGTAAATTAATTCTGAATTGTATAAGATAATTTTCTTTCAAGTTGGGCAGATAGGGTAGGTAGGCATTAATAATGGTTCCCTAAAGATGTCCATGTGCTAATCCCCAGAAGCTATGAACGTATTACTTTGCATAGCAGAAGGAAAATGTCCTGATGTGATTTAATTAAGAATGTGGACCTGAGGAGACACTCTTGGATTGTGATTGTGCGTGCGTGTGTGTGTGTGTGTGTGTGTGTGTGTAATATAAATCATGGGGACCTCATAGGTGAAAGAGGGAGACAGGAGGATCAGAGTCACGGGAGACATGAGTACAGAAGCAGACGCAGGGGTGAGGGGAGAGCTGGCTAGGGCCATGAGGAAGGACTGTGGGTGGCCTCTAGAAGCTGGTAAAGGCATGGAAGAGATTCTGCCCTAGAACTTGCAGAAAGAGTGCAGCCCTGCCAGTCGTCAGCACCTTCCTTGAGGTTTGCACCGTAAGACACACGGGACTCCAGATTCCAGAATTGCAAGAGAATATGTGTTGTGTTTTGTTGCAGCAGCGATCAGAAACTAACAGAGGCCAGTGAGGTGCATCTTTTTGAACAGCACAGATATTGTCATATTGGTAAGTGGGGCTTCCTTGTACCAGGAAGTTCAAATGAAAAAGAGTAACCCCGATCATATGTTTCCTCAGAGAATCAATGGAGAAGTCACTCTCCTGGGAGAGAGAGGGGGGAGCTGTGGGTAGAGGCTGAGGACCCTCCCTTGTGGACAGGCAGGGACCATGAGCAGAGGAGCCTCAGGACAGGCCAAGCAAAGAGGGGCTGTGTGTCCGGGACCTTGCTTGAGGGCTTCTGAGGGCAGCTGAGCTGGGGGAGGGAGATCCCAAGAGGGCCTCCTGAGGTCTGTGCATCTGTACCTTCAGCAGCAGCTGAGCACAGTCCCTAAGCGATGAGCATCCAGAAGCTTCGAAGATGGCCCGCTGACGGAAGACAGGGAGTTAACCTGGGAAATTAATTAATTGATTAAATTGTGTTTTATTTAAAGTCCGTTTTCTTTCTATTCCATATTATCCTTAGGAGAAAGTGACAGCATGTTTGATTTGATGCTTAACCCTACGTCTGTAATTTTTTACTTTACAAAAAGTAAGAATAAGCTTTCTGAGTGGAAGACCATTGATCGGCACAGTTCCCCAAACCAGAATGGAACAACGTGTGTTAGATGTGGCTTGTCCATTTAGAAGTGGGGATGCTTACAGGAAATACACAAGCTGGCTCTGGGTTAGACAAAACGTCAGTCCCAGTGCCATGCCTTCCTCCTTGTGTGATGTTGGACGGGTCACCTGACCTCTCTGACCCTGGCGTCCTTCCTTCTCAATCAGAGACGATGATCCCTCCACCACAGAGCTGTTCGAGACTTACCTGAGGCAGAGCGTGTGTCAGCACATATCTAGGGACAGGTAGCAATCCCCAATAATGTCAGCGAATGATTAGAGGTCATTTTTAGTCACTTGCCTAAATGGCACGGGGTGACCAGTCTTGGGGTCTGTTGGTTCTGGTCCTGCTTCTGTGTTTTTTCGTGTCTCATGGCCTGTTTCTACTTCTAGGCCCCCCTTAATCCACACTGACCTTGTGTGTTTGGAGGGCTGGGCGGCATGCAGCCCCCTCCGTGCCCACCCTGAGTCCTTAAGTTCCGGGTCTTATTTAATCTTACTAACAATGCTCTGAGCCAGTACTAACACCGTCCTCGCTTTTTAGATGACAAAACTGAGCCATGGTGCGTTTAGGACTTGTCCAGGACCACAGGGGGAGGAAGTGACCAAGACTCAGCCTGAGGTGAGTCTGATTCCTGGGCCCTCACAGCCACACAAAGTTCATGTGTCACAAAGCTCTACTACGTGTCTTCACCCACAATTCAGCCAGTGTGTTCCTGTTTCTCTTGAACTAGCTTTTGTATATTTTCTTGTTACCAAAGTATTGTATGCTTATTGTAGCAAACTTTGAAAATATTGATATACATTAAAGAAGAAATTTACATTCTCCTGTAATTCCACAGTCCAGAGAATCTGTATGTCAGCGATTTTCTGTCTTCATGTTTTGGTTTATTTCCTTTCCATTTTAAATATTTGCATGATATAAAAGACACTATGCTTTCTTTAACCAAATCCTTAGTGTTGATTTGGTTCAGATTATTTCTCACATTAGAGTACATATTCTTATAATTACAATAGTGTATCTAATTATTTATTTGGTACAAATATCCAGAAATGAGAATTTCAATTTTAGGCCAAACAGAAACCTTTTAAAGCTTTGTGATTTGTACATATCACCAATGAGCCAAGCCCGAAGGGCTGTAGAGTATATAGCTCCAGTCTTTGTCATGTGGTATGGTATTATATCAAAAGATTCTTATCTTTCAATAGAAGAGAACATTATCTCAGTCTCCATTCATTTAAGAGGTTGATGTTTTTGATCTTTTCTTGCAGGCATTTGTATTTGTTTATGAGAAACTTCCAGCTTATGTGTCTTACCATTTTTTTCTTGTTGGAATGTTTATTTTATTGTAGATTTGTAGAAGCTGTTTATTAGGAATATCAGACTTCTGTCAAATATGTCCCAAATAGCATTTTGAGTTTGTGGTGTTGCTTTTATATTTGACATGAAAATATTTAACAATGTTGTTTAGCAAAACCCATTAAGCTTTTTTCTATGTAGTTCAGCATTCAGGATGATGCTTACGTATGATTTGGCTGGGGCTGCCATAACAAAATTCCACAGACCAATGTGCTTAATCAACAGATTCTGAATTTCTCACAGTTCTGGACTCTAGAAGCACAAAATCACTGTGTGGTCAGGGCTGGTTTCTCCTGAGGCCTCTTTGCTTGTCTTGCAGATGACGACTTCTCACTGTGTCCTCATGTAGTCTTTCTGTATATTCATCCGTGGTGTTTCTTTGTGTGTCCAAATTTCCTCTTCCTCTAGGGACACCAGGCATATTGAAGTAAGGTATACTTTAATGATACTTCATTTTTTTTTTTTTACTCATCTCTTTAAAGGTCCTATCTACAAACACAGTCACCTTCTTTTTGTTTTTAATGTTTATTTATTTTTGAGAGATAGAGACAGAGCACAAGTGGGGGATGGGCAGAGAGAGAGGGAGACACAGAATCCGAAGCAGGCGCCAGGCTCTGAGCTGCCAGCACAGAGCCCGACGCAGGGCTGGAACCCACGAACCCTGAGATCATGGCCTGAGCCAAAGTCAGATGCTTAACCGGCTGAGCCACCCAAGCGCCCCCAAACACAGTCACCTTCTAAGGCACTGGGAGTTAGGGCTTCAACATATGAATTTTGGGGAACACAAGTCAGGCCATAACAGTTTATAAAGGTCTTTCCCATGTCAAGATTTATAGTTTCATCTTGATGTTTATGGTATCAAAGTTTATATTTCAATGCCACTTGGAATTTATTTTGATGTGTGGCATGGGTTTTATTGAGAAAAATATAAAGAAAGGTTTATAGGTAACATAAATGACAGTTTAAAGAATACTAATAAAATAAATACTCATGTCGTCACCACCCAGCTTCAGAAATAGAATATTCTACTTCTTCTGTGTATCTCAGCCTATGATATTTCCTTGCTTTTACTACAGATTTTCACCTGCACGTGTAATCTTTTTAAAAATGTTTTTAATGTTTATTTTAGAGAGAGAGAGAGAGAGAGAGAAAGAGACAGAGACAGAGATAGTGAGTGGGGGAGGGGCAGCGAGAGAGGGAGACATGGAATCTGAAGAAGGCTCCAGGCTCTGAGCTCTCAGCACAGATCCCGATGCGGGGCTCGAACCCATGAGCTGGTGAGATCATGACCTGAGCCGAAGTTGGATGCTTCACTGACTGAGCCACCCAGGCAGCCCTGCATGTGTATTCTTGAACAGTATAGTGGCTTTTCCTCACATAGGGACTATCCTTTTGTGACATAATTTTTATTTTGTGTGTAATGTTGTCTCTGAGATTCATCCATGTTGTGGAATGCAGTTGACATACTTTTACAGTTTACCAGTCCATACTTCGCTATACCAAAGTCTATCTCATCATTTTAATGGACATTTAAGTGTTTCCAGCTTGTTGCTATTATGGGAATGCATCTGCTTTATGCTTTAGATAAGAATTAATGAAACAAGCAAGATACTCATTCAAACGTAGAATACAATGACAACAGTGGATGCTTCTGGTAACAGGGATTGCGGTTCCTGCTATTCCTCATCCAAGCCTGCCTTTTCATTATTATTCTCAAACATTTGCCCAACTATGAAATGTGAAAGGGTGTTTGACTTTGATTTCAATTTGCATTTTATGTATTACTAATGACATTCAGCATCTTTAAAAAAATTTTTTTAACATTTTATTTTATTATTTAAAAAAATTTTTTTTAACGTTTATTTATTTTTGAGACAGAGAGAGACAGAGCACGAATGGGGGAGGGTCAGAGAGAGGGAGACACAGAATCTGAAACAGGCTCCAGGCTCTGAGCTGTCAGCACAGAGCCCGATGCGGGGCTTGAACTCACGGACCGTGAGATCATGACCTGAGCCAAAGTCAGCCGCTTAACCGTCTGAGCCACCCAGGCGCCCCAGCATTTTATTTATTTTAGAGAGACAGAAAGACAGAGTGTGAACAGGGGAGGGACAGAGAGGGAGGGAGACATAGAATCCTAAGCAGGATCCATGCTGTGAGCTGTCGGCACAGAGCCTGACGCGGGGCTTGAACTCACGAGCTGGGAGTTCATGACCTGAGCCGAAGTTGGATACTCAACTGACTGAGCCACCCAAGTGCCCCAACATTCAGCATCTTTTAAAATCCTCGTTGACCATCCATAGTTCCCCTTCCATGAAATGCCTATTTTTTTTCTTTCTGCCATCTTTTAATATTTATTTGTGAAAGTTCTTACAGGTATCACCTCCCGCTTCATGGCTCTTCTTTTCCTTCTCTTCATGATGTCTCTAGATGAGCATGAGTTCTTAATTATAATATGATCATATTTATCAATGTTTCTCTTTATGTTTTACACTTTGTGTGACTCTTAAAGACATTTTTCATTCCCCTGACATAACAACATTCTCTTATGTACACTTCTAAAGATTTCATGCTTTCTGTCTTCCACCTTTAATCTTAAATTTACTTAGAGTTGATATTTATGCGTTATCTCTGATGAAAGGCAGCTCCCCTTCCAACAAAGCCTGGGGGAAGAAATGCCATACCACCCCCTCCATATCCACCTTCACCCAAAGCTACATATGGGCTTAAGATTCCATCTCTGAAGCTATTAGGGCTACAAGAAAAGGTAGAACAGGACAAGGGGGCAGAGAGAGATGGGGGGGGCTGCTATTTGCAGTGGATGATGGAGAAGCTCTAAAAGGGGGCATTTAAGTAGAAGCTATGAAGACAAAAAAGGAACAAGCCACTTAAATGCAAGAGGAGAAGCACATTTCAGGCAGACCAAAGAGAACATGGAAATGCTCTGCAGCAGGGCAGTGCCTGGAGATTTCAAAGAATGTCAAGGAGACTAGTGTGTTTAAAGCATGTGTGTGAGGAGGAGAGGGTGACAGGATTCTGATTTATTGTCACAAACTCCTTCTCTCCAAATCAGCCCCTATCCCTCTACCTGCTTGGAAAACTTCTCCCTGCCTTTCAAGAAAGAACTCAGAGCTTCTTCTGGTTCCTGGACAGATCAAGCTGTAGCTCTAGTACACTGTGGTGGCCTTAACTTCCTGTGTCACCACTAGACAGTTTCGTAGAGACAGATTGCACTTGTTTCATTTTTGTATCCTTAGTGATAAGAATGGTCACAGCTCACTAAATACTGAATGAGTGAACAAATAAATGCAACAATGAGTGATTGCCAGGTATAGGAGTTCAGGGCCACTGCTACACAGAATCTAGAAACGGTCAGTTCTGCCTTTCCCCATCTAGGAGCATTTTAGAAATGAGTTCAGGCCACAGCTTCCTACCAGGTCCCCTCAGTGAGAGGTAGTGATTGGCCAGCCCCATGGCTGTCTGTGCTCTCCCTGTTGGTTTGGAGGGTTGACCTCTCCCTGGCTCAGTGCTCCTTGACTCCCCTCGGCTGTCCCTGATTCGCGGGTACCTAATTGGTACAGGGAACTGAAGATGTGAAGTTTTTCCTTGACTTGGGTTGGACATCAGAACCCTGATTGGTATGAGCTTGCTTGAGTCAGCAGGATGTCAGCTGTCCATGGACAAAGGGCTGGCCATGCCTCCCTGGTCAGCTTTGCCTCAAAGACAACCTCTTGTCCTTTCAGCCCTGACTCTGCCTGTTCCCTAGCCTCACTGGGACCTCCTACATATCACAACATCTGCTGCTCCTCACCCTAAGTACAGGAAGTAGATAACTTCTTCCTGATACTGAGAATGTCTGGGGCAGTGAGTTATGTGGCCAGCCCCAGCTTTAGAGTACAGTGATCAGCAGGGACCTGGCCAGCAATGTTGCGTAGTCAGGATGAGCATAGTGGGCAAAGATGTTTGTGACCAAATAAGTCTTACCCAATAGGGTCAGGGGGACCAGGGTGGAATGAGATGTCCTAGAGGTTCAGGATTTCATAGAGCAGACCACAGCCCAGGAGAAGGCAGAGCCTTCACAGCTGATGGAGAGAGGAATAGGAAAACTGGGAATTGAATGTGAACCTAGTGCAGGGAAGGCAATACAAGAGGGAAAAAAGAAGCAGGGGTACCGTTTAAAAAAAAAAAGAAGCAGGGGTGCCTGGGTGGCTCAGTTGGTTAAGCGTCCAACTTCAGTGCAGGTCATGATCTCACAGTACGTGGGTTTGAGCCCCGTGACAGGCTCTGTGCTGACAGTGAACACTTAAGAGGATAGATTTGATTTGCTAACTACGTTAATACCTTTAAAACCAGATGAAGATAATTCTTGTCTAGGAATCACAAGAAGTTCAACTGACTTTTGTGTTTTGTGCGCTGGTTCCCGCTTGTTCCTGGCACTCTGAATTCCCTTTCCCTGTGCACACAGATGACTGTCACAGGGTCTTTTGTAGATGCCCAGTGATACTGGTTTCCAGTTCTGCACTTCACACATGTGTGGGCATCACCAGTCATCCTCAGGCTCCTGATGGTCTTCCCTAAGGAATTCACAAGTGCTCCTGGTTTCAACTGCAGAGTTTTATTTTTATGTATTTTTGAGATAGATACAGAGACAGAGCACGATCAGGGGAGGGGCAGAGAGAGAGGGAGACACAGAATCTGAAGCAGGCTGCAGGCTCCAGGCTCTGAGCTGTCAGCACAGAGCCCAACACGGGGCTTGAACCCACAAACCCTGAGGTTATGATCTGGGCCAAAGTTGGATGCTTAACTGACGGAGCCACCCAGGTGCCCCTCAACTGCAAATTTTATATACAAGTATTTACACTGCATGCTGAAGAGTTTAGTTTTAGTGATGTAGGAAGAAGTTTGATCATGACTTGTTTTGGGGAAAGGCAGTGAAGTATCTTAAATTTCTGCTCCCAATTGATGCTAGCAAAAGACAATGGTTCTAATGAAGAAATGATCTCTTGAAAACTTTATATATATATATATATATATATATATATATATATATATATATATATATATATATAATGATCAACCAGCATAAATGTGACCAGGCACAATCAGGCACCTTGCCCAAATCCTCCACACACCTGTGACTGGTAGGCTTCCCGGAATGTTTCCCCATTGTGGCTTTTATTTCTTATGTTGGAACACTCATTTCTTCTTTCTTTTTAAGGAGTACAAAATTATATGTGTTTAGTGTAGACTATCTGGAACATATAACATGTGTAAAGGAGAAAATAAAATTTTTCCTATGCAGAGATGGCCATTGTTAACATTTTGGTAATTTTTTGTTAGTCTTTAAGAAAATTGTATATGTGTACATATAATTTTTACAAAATTGTTACTCAGTTTTCACTGATACGACTTTGTATTTTGTCTACCGTTTTCAACCACCACAGCAGCAGGTACAAGACTGCTTCTCCCTCACAAGGAGCTCTGGCTGTGAAGCAGGCTCAAATGAGTGTTTTGGGTTTTTTTGTTTTTTTTTTTTTAAATTTTTTTCAACATGTATATATTTTGAGAGACACAGAGACAGAGCGTGAGTGGGGGAGGGGGAGAGAAAGGGAGACACAGGATCTGAAGCAGGCTTCAGGCTCTGGGCTGTCAACACAGAGCTCAACATGGGGCTTGAACTCACAAACTGTGAGATCATGAGCCGAAGTCTGACGCTTAACTGACTGAGCCACCCAAGTGCCCCAAACAGGTGTTTGAAGTGAGAAATGAGGTATGATTATTTCATGGCCCTGATAAGACCAAGAAAGGCATTGTTATGTTTTTGAATGGCATGTCTCAGATATTTGAATAGGATATTAAACAGCATTTCACACAGGGGTACTGGGGTGACTCAGATGGTTGAGTGTCCCAACTCTTGATTTTTGCTCCAGTCATGATCCCAGTGTTGTGGATCAAGCCCCACATTGGGCTCCGTGCTGAACATGGAGCCTGCTTAAGATTTTCTCTCTCCTCCCTCTGCCCCTCTCCCCCACTGGTTCTCTATGTCTCTGTCTCTGTCTCTGTCTCTGTCTCTCTCAAAACAAGACAAACAACAGCATCTCCTGACTAAACAATCATGATATTTATTAATGAGGTTTAGATACCAATATTTCTTAATGAAACTAAACCGTAGTGAAAACCAACCTGACCACCAAAAATCTGACCGCTCACAACGTGATGCTCTTTTCTCATGTTTAGGAAACAAATAATTCTGTGCTGTCGGCACACCCAGGCGCCCCAACATATTTAGAAACCACATCCAAATACTGCCATCTTCAAATTTGACATATAATGCCTTTGATGGTAACATACTCAGAGTTAGCATCTGAAAAACAAATTGCCCTCGATGATAAATCTCTGTAACTCGTGGGCCCAATTTCACTATAATATCCTGCACGATCTGACACGGCCCACAGAACACTTGATGTTATTTCTGATCATCTGTAGTGTGAATTTGAATTTTATAATTTAGAGAAATAGAGAACGAGAGAGGAGACAAGTACTTTGAATCTGATCATTTCCTTAAACATAAATGAGCCAGTGAAGTATGACTATTTTTATTTTTATGGCATTTAAAATCAATTTTTTTAAGTTTATTTATTTATTTTGAGAGAGAGAGAGAGAGAGAGAGAACGAGAACCAGTGGGGGAGGGGCAAAGAGAGAGGGGGGCAGAGGATCCAAAGTGGGCTCCACACTGACAGGAGTGAGCCTGACATGGGGCTACAAGCCCATGAACCATGAGATCATGACCTGAACCAAAGTCTAACACTTAACTGACTGAGCTGCACTGGTGCCCTAAGTATCACTATTTTTTAAAGATTGTTGCACACTGTACGTTTTCTGATGAATATATTATAAATTTTACTTACATTTTGTGGTGAGCATGTGTAACCAGTGTCCATTAATTGGTCTGCATGGACAAGAAAGTTTTGTTGCAAAGCGAGGTATCAGTAGGGGTTATTTGAGGTGAAGAGTGAGAGGAAAAAAGTGACCCAGTTTCATGATTTTACCTAAATCAAAATTAAGAGTTGAATATGCTCTCTCATGACAATGTATGGCTGGCTAGGATGAAGGGAGGGGAAGCAGGAAGGTGAACACAGGTGGAGAGTGAAGGTTGAAGTGAGGGCTAAAAAGGTACATGAATAACATGGAAGAAATCAGCAATGATTTGTCACAAGCTAACTAATGGCCATCGATAATTCTCCAAAGTAGAAAATAAAATGATGTAAAATCAAAATAAAACAACTATATAAAATAATAAAAAATGCAATGATATGAAAATAAAAGTTACATAATTATATTAAAAATTATATAAAATTGATACAATAAAATTATAAAATAATCATATAAAATAGGATAATATATATACTAATAAAAATAAAATAAATATACACATAATTATATAAAATAAATATATAAAATAAAAGTATACCAAAGATCACAGTGAAAGGATCTATTGTTTAAATTCTAGTTTTATACGTTTCTTATTCTGCAATTTAACATTATACTAAGAAATTTGTCATATTTTTGAAATGCTCATCCTGGTTTTTATTGTATTTATCATTGCTTTGAACTGAAATAAATCTTCCTGAACTTTTCTCAATAACTTCAGTAAGTCTTTAGCCAGCTCCTTTTTCCTTGGGGTCCAAATACACTTAAGGCAGGTCTCAGTTCTGTGGGTTTGTCTTGCCTTCTTACTGATTCATCTGGTGTTTGAAGATGTTTATCCCATTTATTTCACTTTTTTTTTATTAAAAAAAAATTTTTAGGTCTATTTATTTTGAGAGAGCGAGTGAGCATGAGTGGGGGAGGGGCAGAGACGGGGAGAGAGCACAGGGCCCAATGCAAGGCTCGAACTCATGAGATCATGACCTGAGCTGAAATCAGGAGTCAGATGCTTAACTGACTGAGCCACCCAGGTGCAGGTTTTCACTTTTTAAATGGATGTAGTAGGAATGGCGACGTTTTCTTTTTCTATTACCATAGGTACAGCTCATTGGCTCTGGCTCATCCTGTAAAATTTCCAAGTAGCCCTGAAATCTTGGCCATGTGTCCATGCTGGCACTCAACAGTATGACCCACGCCACCTAGCTCCTGGAAGAGTACAGATTTCCTAAATGTAAAAGCTTATCTCCACACCCCCCCCCCCCCCTTCCTGCCTGCCTTCCTCAAACACTGGAATGCCTGTTAGGTGCCAAGAACCAACCTGATGCTGGTTAAATACTTTTTAAAAGGACAAAAGTAAAGAAAAAGTCCCCTGTGTTTACCTGTTCAACCATATCCTCTCCCCCCACATCTTGGCAACCGCTGATCTTTCTACCACTTGTATGATTTTGCCTTTTCTAGAATGTCGGTAATTGGAACAACAGAGGATATAGCCTTTTCAGACTGACTTCTTTCACTTAGCCAAATGCATTCAAGTCTCACTCGTGACTTTTCATGCCTTAATTGCTCATTCCTTTTTACTGTTGAATAATATTTCATTGCATGGATGTGCCACAGTTTGTGTAATCTTTTACTTTTATTTATTTTTTATTATGAAGATTACATTTTTTAATCTTAATTTTAATTTTTATTTTGCTGAGTGAGAGAGAGAGAATACGTGTGCTAGCAGAGGAGGGGCAGAGAGAGAGGGAGAAAGAGAGTCTTAAGCAGACTCCAGGCCCAGTGCAGAGCCCGACACAGGACTCAGTCTCACAACCACGGGATCATGACCTGAGCGGAAATTCAGAGTCCAACACTTAACCAAATTAAAAATGTTCTCCAGGGGCACCTGGGTGGCACAGTCAGTTAAGCGTCTGACTTCGGCTCAGGTTGTGATCTCATGGTTTGTGAGTTCAAGCCCACATCGGGCTCTCTGCTGACAGTGCGGAGCCTTGCTTGGGATTCTCTCTCTACCTCTCTCTCTGCCCCTCCTGGCTTACACGCACACATTCTTTCTCAAAATAAAACAAACTTAAAAGTTGTTTTTAAATAATAAAAATAAAAAAAAATAAAATGAAATAGCATCACATATGATCAACTATCTTTTTCATAGAAAATACTACAAAATGTATTTTTATCATATATCATTAACTCATACTGAGATTGTTACCATCTCTTCAATCAATACATTGAGCTATACAGAAATGTCAAGACTAGTATTGTGCCCATGTGCTCCACATCCGGAGGTGATGTGAAATGATTAACAATGTCAGCTTTTACTATGCTGCCGTGTACAAGTGAGGAGAATATCAGGCTAATCCCAAACAAAAAAGGGGAGCAGAAAAAGGGTGCCAGGCACTCCTGAGAAAAGATCCTCAGGTAACTAAGAATCCTTGGCACTTCTGCTAAGAGGAAAGATTTGACAAGTTGATCAGTGTCTTTTTCCTACCCCAGTGCTTCCGCTGTTCCAACCCCCCACCCTTTGTAGGGCTGTCCGATGCAGCCAATGGCACAGCCTAAGAGTCCTTCTTTCATTCACATGTAATTACCTCCCGTTTTGAGGACAGAGGGGAAACAAGAGCTGAGGAAAAGCATTTCTCTGGGGCCTGAATAGATGTTTAGGGTTATAGGTTGCACACACCGGTGCTGAATGCCAAATCTTGGGTGCACTGTTCTTTAGGACATGCATTTCTTCATGTGCTTGTGGTATGCATAGCTCTTAAAGTGTGGAGCCCATGGAAGGGACCTTTCTTGCCTGGTTGTAAGGACGATTCTAGGCACAGAAACTTATACCGCGTACTTTGCATTTTGCCATGCAGCATGAATGTGTGTGTCTACACATTCATACCAAGACACCAGGTTCTGTCAGTTCTGCTACCTAAATATTTCTTCATCCATCTCCTCTCTCCACCCCACTCTTCTGTGTGACTTCAGGCTCTCACCATCTCAATCCTGCCCAAGCCTTCTTGCTCTTCTTGCCTCCATATTCACCCCTGTTCAGTTGTTTTCCATGCTGCTTTAGAGCAATCATTTTAAAAGGCCGTTAGTCATCTTATTCCCGTGTATGGCTCTCCAGGGCCTCAATGATAAAATTAACAGCACTTCCAATCCATGTCCTTCCTTTAGGCCTAATCTTTTACAAACCCTCCATTTAAAAGGGGTAGAGTAAATATGCCATTATGAATGTAAAGTCTGGAATTGGACACAACTGACCTATCACTTGTGAAACTTACGTAACCTTCTATAGGTCTAAGTTTAGTCCTCAATACAAAAGGGAAAAAGAATACTTCATTGTCTGGGTATCGGAGGCATGTGAAGCTGTTGATATACTGCTAAGATCATAGTTGATATGTAAGAAGTGGTAGCTATTAGCATTTCTGTTAAAATTTAAGGCCCTTCATCATTTTTGCTCATTTAGTTTCCTGCTATGATAAGGTAGTATGAATGCTTCCTAATTCCAAAGAGAACATGTGGAATTTGGAGACCTGTTCAGGTGTGAAAGAAAAAATGTGGGGGAAAAATCCTGGAGATGAGATGAAATTCCATAGTCAGATGTTATTTTCAAAACTTGGTAGTGATAAGAAAATACAATGCTGACTTTGATACGCCTGCCTCTTCCCCAGCCTGTTTTCAGAAAGGCAATTGCTGGAATGTAGATTGCTCTGGTTTTAGTCCCCTCTTCCCTAAAGTGATCTGGATCCATAAATAGCCATTGAGGTGATTTGGTTTTGATGTTGTATTATTTTTCTCATAAGAGATGGAATTACTCTGTCTTAAGGAAATTCCAGGAGCATATATATTTTTCTCTATCCTTTTTTAAATGCTGTTAAATGAAGTCAGTTGCTGAGATTTCTCCTTTCCAATACTCATATTTGACAAGAGAGGGTGGGAGAAATAAAAATGACTTGAGCAGTGTAAAACAACAGCCAAAATTCATTATATTCGTTCCTGTTTTTGTGCTCATTCTTAAGAGTACATTCTGCCCCAGTCAGACTCCAGTAGCAAATTTTCTAGGCAACATTCAGAAGAAACACAGGGCAAGGGTATTTCGTTACCAGAACAAAATACAATTTACCGGAATAAAATATAATTTACCAGTGTTTCGTTCCTGAATGAGGAATTTACTAAAGTTATGGTCTTCTCGTCCTAAAAATTCTTTACTATTAGTGCTAGTACAGCAAAGAATGTAGTTTGGAATGGCAGTAATGCAGCCTATTTAAATCAGACTTAAAAAAATAAAAATTTGTTCTTTCTCATCAACGTGAGTCATATTTCATGGGATAGGAGGAAATCATCAATGTTGTATACACGTTATTCCAGGCCTTTCCCTCTTGGATACAGATGGAAGTTTCTATGAATTCCTTGCAGAGCCATGTATTAAATGACAGTGGCCATGGGGATCTTCCATGAGAAAATCTTTCCATGAAAATCAGCCTTCTTGTTGCTCTTAATCTGGAAACAAGTGGGCTGAGGAATCATTTTACAGCCTCTTCCTGGAATTTCATTTCTGACACAAATGAATTTCTGTTTAACTGAATGTATCATTTTATTGTAACCAGTTCAGTGGAATTTGAAAACTAAGTATTTCACATTATTTGTGTGAGGACTCCTGACTGTCACTATGGACAAACATCAGTGCACAATGTGCTGACTTCTGAGCTCGGGCCTCTCTTCTCTTTGTAACATTCTTCTTTGCCCTTCTGTTTGGTTTGGCTTGAAGATTTACTACCAGGTGTACAAGCCGGGATGTTGTGAAATAGCCAGAGAATTAGGGTGGCTCTTGTGGGTGTTTCTTGCTTCCTTATTTGTGTTCTTTAATTCAGAGTTCTGGAATAGTGAACATGTCAGAAATTCATCTTGTGGTGATCAATAGTGGTCTTCTATTATGGAGATTTCCAGCAGAGGGCTGTGCTGATAGTTCAGTGTTTTAAAATATTTTGGGGGCACCTGGCTGGCTCAGTGGGTAGAGCATGTGACTCTTGATCTCGGGGCTGTGAGTTTGAGCCTCATTTTGGGTGTAGAGATGACTTAAAAATAAAACCAAGGGGCACCTGGGTGGCTCAGTTGGTTAAACGTCCAACTCGATTTCAACTCAGGTCATGATCTCACAGTTTGTGGGATCAAGCCCCACATCAGGCTCTGTGCTGACAGTATGGAGCCTGCTTGGAATTCTTTCTCTCTTCCTCTTTCCCTACCCCTCCCTCTCTAAACAAACAAACAAACAAACAAACAAACAAACATTTTTAATTAAATTTAAAAATTTTTAAAAATAATGAGTTATTTTGAAAAGGACTCTGTGTTTGATACGGACCAGTGACAAAGATAGAAAAGGGCACTTTTCTTGCTGGTCTACAATGGGCCCCATTCCATTGTTGGCACAAGAGTGACTTATAATTTGGCCCCATAGCCAGGTTAGATTGCAGGGGTCTATCTTCCCACCATTTGAATCTTGCTTAGGCAGCAGAAGTGACATGAACCAGTTGTGAGCCTAGATATTATTATGTATAGAACTTGTTTGTGTGACTTGTCATGCATTCCTTCCCAGAGCTGCACATACACAATCATGGGGGGCTTAGTTTGCTTGTGCTCCATGGGTATCTGGCCTCGGGATCAGATTTGGCCCTTCAGTTCAGGATGCTAAGAAGGATTAATGTACCTCACATTTCTCCTGGAGCCAGACCAGGATGGCCCCCTGGTATGGATCTGGAAGGGAAGAGGAATAAACAAATGCCCAGGCTCCTAAGATTGTGAGATAGGGTAAGAGAAACAGAAGGGAAAACAAACAAACAAACAGCCGAGGACTGCACTTAGGTAAACTTGGTAAGTAAATATAAATTACACACGGGTGGTACCTCTATTGCCCCTGCAGGAATAGTTAATTGGAAACCTCACCTGAGCAGAGGACTCATTGCCCAGGACCCTCAATTGGGACTCCAGTGCGGCTGTTCACCTCAGGGCTTCCCCCGCCAGAATGTTGGATGTTCTGAGTACCCAATTTAATGAATTAAGCCTTCTTTGTTCTTCTTTATACTCCTCTCCCTCCTTATGTTTACTGTAATTGTTTAATTCTGTATATTCCTTTCCCTTATGATTAATAAAGCTTTCCTCCACGAAGCTGAAAGTGTGGCTATTGTGAATTACTGTTATTCAGAACAGGTATAGCCCCAGAGACCTTTTCATTACTACGAGGATGGCTATTATCAGAAACCAAAAACCACAACCAATACCAGATAATAACAAGGACTGGCAAGAATATGGAAAAATTGGAACCCTATGCACTGTTGGCAAGAATGTAGAATGGTGAAGGTGCTATGGAAAACAGCATGGGGAGTCTTCAAAAACATTAAAAACAGAAGTGCCATATGTTCTGGCAATCCCACCCAATTCTTTATGTCCAAAAGAATTGAAATAAATATCTTGAAGTGGTATTTGCACTCCCATGTTTATTGCCACGTTATTCATAATAGTCAAGAGGTGGAAACAACGAAAATGCCCACTGATGGATGAATCAATAAAGAAAATGTGGTATACATGTACAGTGGAATGTTATTCAGCCATAAACAAAGAAGGAAATCCTGTCATGTGCTTCAGCTTGGATAAACTTTGATGGCATTATGCTAAATGGAATAAACCAGTTACAGAAGGAAGAATACTGTATGACGTGAGGTATCTAAAGTAGCAAATTTGTAGAAACAAAGTAGAATGTTAGTTGCCAGGGGCTAGAGGGAGGGGAAAATGGGGAATCTATATTCACAGGATATGGAACTTCAGTCATGCTAGATGAAAAGTTCTAGAGATCTGCTGTACAACATTGTGCTGATAGTTAACAATACTGTATTGTATACTTAAAAAGTTAACAGGATAGAACTGATGTTATGTGTTTTTTGTGAAAAGGAAGAAAGAAAGAAAAAGAAAGAAAGACAGAAAGACAGAAAAGAAAGAAGAAGAAAAAGAAAGGAAGAAAGAGTTTCTGCCTATAGAGTAAGGAGATTTGGCAACAATTGTCTAGTGAAATTTCATAACTGTTATGGATCAGTGACTTGCACATGCTACCTATTCATCCCCCTTCAAAACAGGAGAGTCTAGGGGCGCCTGGGTGGCTCAGTCAGTTAAGCATTCAACCTCAGCTCAGGTCATGATCTCACAGTTCATGAGTTCAAGCCCTGCGTCAGACTCTGTGTTGACAGCTTGGAGGTTGGAGCCTGCTTCAGATTCTGTGTCTCCCTCTCTCTCTGCTCCTCCCCTGCTCATGCGCATCCATGCACCCCCCCCCCCCCCCGCTCTCAAAAATAAATAAACGTTAAAAAAAAATTTAAACAAAAAAACCAGGAGGATCTATTTGCTTACTTTGTCTCAGTCTCACTATTATATGTCAAGTGTACATACTGGAAAATAACTTGTGTTTTCAATCACTTAGTCCTCAGATCGAGAGTGGCAGCCAGACCCAGTGTAGGTGACAAGATCCTAGACTTGAAACATGATAAGATTGGGTAAACCTCTTGGGGGTCTTGAGAGGAAGGGAGTATATTTTGTATGTGGGACTTATTTGAATAATTATGGTCGAGGAGAGGAAGATGGTATGTTACTTTTCCCTCTGTGTCTAAATCCCTTTACAGTATTACTTTGAAGACTTTCCCGTTAAGTCATGAAGTCTGTCTCCTCACCACCTGAATCAGGGCTGGCCTTGTGACTTCCTTTAACAAATAGAATGTCACAGAGGTGACTTGTGCCAGTTTCAAGCATAGACCTCAAGTTTTTGTTCTCTCTTAGAACCCCATTAGAAGACCGAGCTAGCCTTCTGGATACTGAGACACGTGGCTCAGCTGCCTCCAGTATCTCTCAAGCTGCAGCTGACCTTAGACACGTGAAAGAACCCAGCTGAAAGGAGAAATGCCACCCAGCTGAGCCCAGACTAAAACTCTCCGTCCTACAGAAGCATGACCTAAATAGTTGTTTTAAACGAGTAAATTTTAGCAAGAGCTAATTTATACCGCCCCAGACAATTTATTACCTTGTAAAATCTTAGTAGACGAGAGGCTTTCTTTAAAAAGTATAAAGTAGCAGAAGGATTCACTGCTACTTTCTAATTGAAAAGCCACTAATCCCAAACTATTATTTTATTGTCACAAATGATTTTCAAAGTACCTGGCTGGCTCAGTCTGTAGAGCATATGACACTCATGTGACACATGAGTTCAAGCCCCACGTTGGACAAGGAGCCTACAAATAATTTTCTTTCCTTTTATTGTACATACAGCTTGCACTTCAGCATATAATGGGCTTGTTGAAACTTTTGAGTCTGGTGTGCTTAAACACGTGTGTATGAGCTGTGTGAAGCTAGTAAAAGACACACTGGATGTTTCTAGCGTCTTTCATAATGATTATGCAGACAAGTCATGAATTGACTCTCCAGTGAAAAAGAGAAAAACTTCCATTATTTTACTAATTGTACAGATCAAAGGGGCATTTCATTCGATGATGATTTCACATTAGCTGCATGGAATAATTGTCTTTCAGTCTTCTTTAATCCTAAGGCTATTATAAGCTTCTTGTTTCACTAGAAACTTTGCCCCAAAAGGGATCTATTTATTCTATTACTGCTTTTATTCAGGAGATAACTATGGGGAAGTATACCAGTTTTTTTTTTAACACTTATTCATTTTTGAGAGAGAGAGAGAGAGAGAGAGAGAGAGAGAACACGAGTGGGGGAGGGGCAGAGAGAAAGGGAGACACAGAATCTGAAGCAGGCTCCAGGCTCCGACCGAGCTGTCAGCACAGAGCCGGATGCGGAGCTCGAACTCATGGACCGCCAGATCTCATGGACCTGAGCTGAAGTCAGACACTTAAGCGAATAAGCCACCCAGGTGCCCCCAAAAGTACACCAGTTTTAGTGGAACGTATCATAAACAGAATGGAAATGAAGCTCATCTTTTATAGCAGGACCTGTTCATGAAGACAGTCATACTGATTTTCTACCATATACAACTAAAAGGGAAACAATTCTATTTGCAGTGGCATCCAAAAGGACAAAATACCCAGGAGTAAATGTAACCAAGGACGTAAAAACGTATACACTGCAAAGTATAAGACATTAATGAAGGAAATTGAAGAAGACACAAATAAATGGAAAGATATTCTTTGCTCATGTATTGGAAGAAATAATGTTGTTAAACACACTACCCAAAGCAATGCACAGATTCTGGGCAATCCCTATCAAAATTCCAGTGGTATTTTTCACAGAAATAGAATAATTCTAAAATTTGTATGGAGCCACAAAAGACCCTGAAAAGTTGAAGCAATCTTGAGAAAGAAGAAAGTGGAAGATGATTAAATGATGACATTTCGGAAATTTTGGGTTTGAAAGTGAATGGTTAAGAAAGAATTCTTCAGATATTTTGGGTACAAAAAGGTCATTTTATTATAGCATGGGGACAGGACCTGTGGGCAGAGAGAGCTGCACTGGAATTGTGAGGAGTGATTTATTATATACTTTTTTTTTTGGTTAAAGTTTATCTATTTAGAGAGAGAGAGAGAGAGAGAGGGAGAGAGAATCCCAAGCAGATTCCATATTGCCAGCACAGAGCTCTGACGTGAGACTCCATCTCACAAACCCAAATGGTGAGATCATGACCTGAGCTAAGATCAGGAGTGGGACACTTTAACCCACTGAGCCACCCAGGTGCCCCTGATTGTATACTTTTAATTAGTGGGGGTTAGGATAGTGTAAGTCTCTAAAGAATTTGGAAGTGAGGCTTTCAGGACCTTGAGGGGCTAGCTGCTGTTAAGATAAGATGATTTTTATTTTAGTCTTTAATAAAACATAAACGTGAAGGCATGAATGCAGCCATGAGGTCCTTGAGGAAGGTCACGCTCTGCATGTTTCAGGTATCTATCAGTGGGCTGCAGGCTGTAAGATTTAATTTAAGCTCTATTTCTCTTGCCTTTGTTTCTCTCATCATTTCCCTCCCCGCCAACAACTTTGACCGTTAAATCTTTGAGGTTGTTGAAGGTGGAAGGTCTCAAGTTCTGTAACTCCTTCCTGTTGAACAGGAGGGTAGAGATGTCCTCATCCTTACTTGTGGGTCAAGGTTGGTCAGTTGAGAATTTAATAGGATTAGGAAAGGTTAAGGCAGCTGTATCTAGAGTTGGTAACATATGGGTATCTCCTTGAGTAGAAAGGATCATCTGTCAGTTTGAAGTTAAGGCAGTGAGGGAGTCTCAGCACCAGGTGGAGAGACATGGGAAAAAACATCAAAACATGATTAGAATAACAAAAAGAAAAAGAAGCCTAAATAAGAGTCTTTTGAGGGGCACCTGGGTGGCTCAGTCGGTTGAACGGTTGAACGTCCAACTTCGGCTCAGATCATGATCTCACGGTCTGTGAGTTTGAGCCCCGCGTCGGGCTCTGTGCTGACAGCTCAGAGCCCGGAGCCTGCTTTGGATTCTGTGTCTCCCTCTCTCTCTGTCCCTCCCCCACTCATGCTCTGTCTCCCCCTGTCAAAAATAAATAAACATTAGGAAAAAAAGAGTCTTTTGATAGCTGACAAAAATCTTCCTTTAGTCCAGGAATTTAACCAATTATCAAAGGAAAGAGAGGGATTGTTTAAAACACCAATTTTGAGTATTTATGTCAGAAACCCAGAAGAATTTTTGTGGTAATCTGAAATGTATACACAGTGTTCTGTTTTTATGAGAACACAAGTTTCACCATGTGCAGCTGTTAAAACATCTAATGCCATTTTATTTTGTAGAACTGCTTCATGCATTTATTTCAGTGTTTAATAATATAATGCAGTTTTGAGTGTCATTTAAGGCCTTAATTGTGTAGCAGGTGGTGTTAACTATCAAAATGACTTGTTTAGTAAGCAATGAGGTAATTAATAAGAGGCACTTCTATGGAAACAAAAGAAAAATATAGGGTAATGGTTAGAGCAAATTATAAACCCAGTATCTTAGTCTCGTGTGCTGCAAGTGAGAAGATTTTTTAGATGTCAGGTCTTAAGTGTCCTCAGATGGAGTGGGAATAGGCAGCGGCAGGAATCAAGATGGGTATTTCTGGTTTGTAATTCAGATACCTCTGATGATCTTTTTGAATGGTCTATAGAGCAACAGGCACAAAGATTGTCTATACGTGAGTTTTTGTGGCAATTTCTCTGAGGTTTACCTCAAGGTGTTAGCTTTGGTAAATAACAAACATTTAAAGACAATCAGAACTAGAATTTAACATCTGCAAAGATATGTTATTGATACCTAATTTTTCATGATCACCCTTATTTCCAGAGATAGCCAAGGCAAGACTAATGTGTTTATAAAACAGGTCCAATTTTAACAAACTTGGCCTAATTATGTACGTAAGTTCATTAAGAATCGTGATTGATTATATAAATCTTTTAAAATTTGCCTTTCTGGAACTTTTTGTAAGGAATCTGTTGAAATTTTAGTTAGCCTCTCAAGGCCAGAAGCCAAGCCAAGTACTTGTCTTCAGACATGCCTACAATACTTGTAGATTTGGGTGAATTCGTCTTCTTGAGGTCCTCAAAATATCTGAGGTTCCTGCACCTGCCAGGAAGTGACATTCTTTATTCACCTTGGTAAAGCCGCTGGATAAGCAAGGTATCAGGTCAACATTTCCAAGGGGCTTTATGGCTCCATATTTCATAAAGTCAACCTCAGTTCCTTAAAGTTGTATGGTCATATCTGAGTCTATTCATGTGTCTCAAATATGACATTTCCAGTCAAAGCCTCGGCAAAGTAACCAATCTTTCCAATGGTGTCCTATTGCAAGGAGAACAAATTGTTATTGAACTTACACAAATTATTATAATTGCTATGAAAGAAAGAATATTCACTGAGAGTTTCTGAATTTCAGACTGTTCAGGCAGAGAGAAAAGTTAAATGCTTCTAATTGTTCACAAGGGAATATTTTATTATGCTTTTGTATATTATAGATAGCCTAAGAGAAAATTTCCTTAATCTGGAAGAGCAAATATTAGAGAACCAGCAATGTTTCAAAAACAAGATCATTAAAACTATATTCATTTTCTTCAGTTCATTTAGTTTCATATTACTAATTCTTGATCAGTTTGAATGCAGCTTTTCCCATTAATTCAGGAAATTCTTGCCCATTTCAGTTTTATGATTTTATTTTATTTTGTAAAGTTTACGTATTTATTTTTGAGAGAGACAGAGGGCATGAGCAGGGGAGGTGCAGAGAGAGAGGGGTACAGAGGTTCTGAAGCTGGCTCTGTGCTGACAGCAGAGAGTCTGATGTGGGGCTTGAACTCACAAACTGAAATCATGGCCTGAGCCGAAGTCAGACGCTTAACCAGCTGAGCCACCCAGGCGCCCCCAAGTTTTACAATTTTAAAGATATCAAAAACATGTATTTGTCTTAAAAAGTACTTTTTTATGAATCTTCTTGAAGATGAAATTCATTTTATAAACGACAAAAGACTATAATGCAATTGACAAAGAAATTTAGTTATGACATGACATTCCAATGATCAGGATATCAAGTGAGGACCTTCTATCCAAAACAAATTAAAACGTCAGGAATTTTATGCATATATATGTATGTATAAATGTGTGTGTGTGTGTGCGTGTGTGTATTTGAACAGTTACAACATTTGCCCAAGTGCAACACAAACTAAGGTTTATCATTATTTGTTGACAGTGCTTTGGAAGTAACCAAATAAGCCTAATTCGTCAAAAAGACTTCATTTACAATCCAAATCTTAGGAAAGTTTATTGAAACCTCAGGAGGTTTTAAAGTACATGCCTAAATAGAGTTATGTATCATTATAAAACTTAATTATTTTTTTAACCAAGGTGGCAATAAGAGATTTTAAAGGCAAATATGTAGGGTTATATAGTTGTCTCCAAAACTTAGCTCTGTCAATATTGAGAAGTTTTAACTTTTTTTTAAGTTACCAAAGACCAGATAAAGACAAAACACAGAAACTTGGGTGTTCTGGGCAGACAAAATAGAAGAAAACAAACAAACAAACCAACAAACTTGGTTTACATTTTCATATCAAGAGTAAACCAACATTCCAAGAAAATGTTGTCTTTTTAATAGAGAGAAAAGCAGAATTTTAATTTTGTGACAGTGTGCTTTTAAAATTCATTTTTTAATTTTTAAATTTAATTTTATTGAAAAATTTTTAAACATTTATGTATTATTGAGAGACAGAGAGAGACAGAGCATGAGCAGGGGAGGAGCTGAGAGACAGGGAGACAGAATGTGAAGCAGGATCCAGGCTCTGGGCTGTCAGCACAGAGCTTGATACGGGGCTAGAACTCACAAAACTGTGAGATCATGACCTGAGCTGAAGTCAGATGCTCAACCGACTGAGACACCCAGGTGCCACTAAAATTCATATTTTAAATCTTAGTCTGACCACACAAAATTCTTTCTAAGGCTTTCTCTTTACAGACCTTCTACAACTTTCTTTTGCATTCAGATTTTGACCTAAGCCATTTTTCTCCAAAGAACCAGTCTCCTTTAGGACAAAATTACTTTCTTTTACCCTCAACAAAAATTTATTCCCATTTCTCAGATCTTTGTTATAGATCTCCTGCTTTTCTTTTTTTTTTTTTTTCAAACTACTAACTCCCTTTTTTTTTCTTCAAATTTTATTTTTTTAATTTATATCCAAATTAGTTAGCATATAGTGCAGCAATAATTTCAGGAGTAGATTCCTTAATGCCCCTTCCCCATATAGTCCATCCCCCCTCCCACAACCCCTCCAGCAACCCTCTGTTTGTTCTCCATATTTAAGAGTCTCTTCTGTTTTGTCCCTCTCCCTGTTTTTATATTATTTTGCTTCCCTTCCCTTGTGTTCATCTGTTCTGTGTCTTAAAGTCCTCATATGAGTGAAATCATTGATATTTGTCTTTTTATGCCTAATTTTGGTTAGCATATTACTCTCTAGTTCCATCCACGTAGTTGCAAATGGTAAGATTTCATTCTTTTGGATTGCCAAGTAATAACCATATGTATATACACAACATCTTCTTTATCCATTCATCCATCGATGGACATTTGGGCTCTTTCCGTACTTTGGCTATCGTTGATAGCACTGCTATAAACATTAGGGTGCATGTGGCCCTTTGAAACAGCATACCTGTATCCCTTGGATAAATACCTAGCAGTGCAATTGCTGGGTCTTGGGGTAGTTCTATTTTTAATTTTTGGACGAAGCTCCATACTGTTTTCCAGAGTGGCCACACCAGCTTGCATTCCCACCAGCAATGCAAAAGAGATGCTCTTTCTCTGCATCCTCGCCAACGTCTGTTGTTGCCTGAGTGGTTAATGTCAGCCATTCTTTTTTTTTTTTTTAATTTTTTTTTTCAACGTTTATTTATTTTTGGGACAGAGAGAGACAGAGCATGAACGGGGGAGGGGCAGAGAGAGAGGGAGACACAGAATCGGAAACAGGCTCCAGGCTCTGAGCCATCAGCCCAGAGCCCAACGCGGGGCTCGAACTCCCGGACCGTGAGATCGTGACCTGGCTGAAGTCGGACACTTAACCGACTGCGCCACCCAGGCGCCCCAGCCATTCTAACAGGTGTAAGGTGGTATCTCATTGTGGTTTTGATTTGTATTTCCCCGATGATGAGTGACGTTGAGCATCTTTTCATGTGTCTGTTGGCCATCTGGATGTCGTCTTTGAAGAATTGTCTATTCATGTCTTTTGCCCATTTTTTCCCTGGATTATTTGTTTTTTTGGGTGTTGAGTTTGATCAGTTCTTTATAGATTTTGGATACTACCCTGTATCTGATATGTCATTTGCAAATATCTTCTCCCATTCTGTCAGTTGCCTTTTAGTTTTGCTGATTGTTTCCTTAGCTGTGCAGAAGTTTTATTTTGATGAGGTTCCAATAGTTCATTTTTGCTTTTGTTTCTCTTGCCTCCAGAGATGTGTTGAGTAAGAAGTTGCTGCGGCCAAGATCAAAAAGGTTTTTTCCTGCTTTCTCCTGTAGCATTTGGATGGCTTCCTGACTTACATTTAGGTCTTTCTTCCATTTTGAGTTTATTTTTCTGTATGGTGTAAGAAAGTGGTCTAGGTTCATTCTCCTGCATGTTGGTGTCCAATTTTCCCAGCACCACTTGCTGAAGAGACTGTTTTTATTCCATTGGATATTTCTTCCTGCTTTGTCAAAGATTAGTTGGCCATACGTTTGTGAGTCCATTTCTGGGTTCTCTATTCTGTTCCATTGATCTGAGTGTTTTTGTGCCAGTACTATACTGTCTTGATGATTACAACTTTGTAGTACAGCTTGAAGTTGGGATTGTGATGCCTCCTGCTTTGGTTTTCTTTTTCAAGATTGCTTTGACTATTTGGGGTCTTTTCTGGTTCCATACAAATTGTAGGGTCGTTTGTTCTAGCTCTGCGAAGGATGCTGGTGTCATTTTGATAGGGATTGCATTGAATATGTAGATTGCTTTGGGTAGTATCAACATTTTAACAATATTTGTTCTTCCTATCCAGGAGCATGGAATCTTTTTCCACTTTTTTGTGTCTTCTTCCATTTCTTGCATAAGCTTTCTATAGTTTTCATTGTATAGATTTTCCACCTCTTTGGTTAGATTTATTCCTAGGTGTTTTATGGACTTCGGTGCAATTGTAAATGGGATCGATTCCTTGATTTCTCTTTCTGTTGCTTTATTGTTGATATATAGGAATGCAACTGATTTCTGTGCATTGATTTTATATCCTGCAACTTTGCTGAATTCATGAATCTGTTCTAGCAGTTTTTTGGTGGAATCTTTTGGGTTTTCCATATAGAGTATCATGTCATCTGCCAAGAGTGAAAGTTTGACGTCCTCCTGGCTGATTTGGATGCCTTTTATTTCTTTGTATTGTCTGATTGCAGAGGCTAATACTTCCAACACTAGGTTAAATAACAGTGGTGAGAGTGGACATCCCTGTTGTGTTTCTGATCTTAGGGGGAAAACTCTCAATTTTTCCCCATTGAGGATGATATTAGCATCGGGTCTTTTGTATATGGCTTTTATGATCTCAAGGTATGATCCTTCTATCCCTACATTCTTCAGAGTTTTTATCAAGAAAGGATGCTGTATTTTGTCAAATGCTTTCTCTGCATCTATTGAGAGAATCATATGGTTCTTGTCCTTTCTTTTATGGATGTGATGAATCACATTGACTGTTTTGTGGATATGGAACCACCCTTCATCCCAGGTAAAAATCCCACTTAGTCATGGTGAATAATTTTTTTAATGTATTGTTGGATCCGGTTGGCTAATATCTTGTTGAGGATATTTGCATGCATGATCATCAGGGAAATTGGTCTCTAGTTCTCCTTTTTAGTGGGGTCTCTGTCTGCTTTTGGAATCAAGGTAATTCTGGCTTCATAGAAAGAGTTTGGAAGTTTTCCTTCCATTTCTATTTTTTGGAACAGCTTCAAGACAGTAGGTGTTAAGTCTTCCTTAAATGTTTGGTGGAATTCCCTTGGAAAGCCATCCAGCCCTGGACTCTTGTTTTTTGGGAGATTTTTGATTACTAATTCGATTTCTTTACTGGTTATGGGTCTGTTAAAATTTTCTGTTTCTTCCTGTTTCAGTTTTGGTAGTGTATATGTTTCTAGAAAATTGTCCATTCCTTCCAGATTGCCCATTTTATTGGCATTTAATTGCTCATAATACTCTCTTATTATTGTTTTTATTTCTGCTGTGTTGGTTGTGATCTCTCCTTTTTCATTATTGATTTTTTTAATTTAGTTCCTTTCCTTTTTTTTTTCATCCAACTGGCTAGTGGTTTATCAATTTTGTGAATTCTTTCAAAGAACCAGCTTCTGGTTTCATCGATCTGTTCTACTGTTTTGTTTTGGTTTGGTTTGGTTTGGTTTGGTTTGGCTTGGTTTTGATAGCAATAATTTCTTCTCTAATCTTTATTATTTCCTGTATTCTGCAGGTTTTGGGTTTTATTTGCTATTCTTTTTCCAGCTCTTTAAGGCGTAAGGTTAGGTTGTATATCTGAGATCTTTCTTCCTTTTTTAGGAAGGCCTGGATTGCTATATACTTTCCTCTTATGACCACCTTTCTTGCGTCCTAGAGGTTTTGGGTTGTGGTGTTATCATTTTCATTGTCTTCCATGAATTTTTTAACTTCTTGGTTAGCCCATTCATTCTTTAGTAAGATGTTCTTTAGTCTCCAAATATTTGTTACCTTTCCAAAATTTTTCTTGTGATTTATTTCGAGTTTCATAGCGTTGTGGTCTAAAAATATGCACTGTACAATCTCAGTCTTTTTGTACTTGTTGAGGGATGATTTGTGTCCCAGTATGTGGTCTATTCTGGAGAACATTCTGTGTACACTGGAGAAGAACGTATATTCTGCTACTTTCGGATGAAATGTTCTAAATATATCTGTTGAGTCCATCTGGTCCAGTGTGTCATTCAAAGCTATTGTTTCCTTGTTGATTTTCTTAAATTTTTTTTTTAAATATTTATTTATTTTTGAGAGAGAGACAGAGTGTGAGCAGGGGAGGAGCAGAGAAAGAGGGAGACACAGGATCCAAAGCAGGCTCCAGGCCCTGAGCTGTCAGCACAGAGCCTGACACGGGGCTCGAACTCACGAACTGTGAGATCATGACCTGAGCCGAAATCAGATGCTCAACCAACTGAGCCACCCAGGTGCCCCCTTGTTGATTGTCTGATTAGATGGTCTCTCCATTGCTGTGAGTGGGATGTTGAAGTCCCTTACTATTATGGTATTACTATCAATGAGTTTCTTTATGTTTGTGATTAATTGATTTATATATTTTGGTGCTATCACATTTGGTGCATAAATGTTTACAATTGTTAGGCCTTCTTGGTGGATAGACTCTGTGATTATGATATAATGCCCTTCTTCATCTCTTGATACAGTCTTTATTTTAAAGTCTAGATTGTCTGATAAAAACATGGCTACTCCAGCTTTCTTTTGTTGACCATTAGCATGATAGATGGTTCCCCATCCCCTTACTTTCAATCTGAAGGTATCTTGTAAACAGCATATGGATGGATCTTGTTTTCTTATCCATTCTGTTACCCTGTGTCTTTTGGTTGGATCATTTAGTCCATTGACGTTTAGCATGAGTACTGAAAGATGTGAATGTATTACCATTATGTTGCTTGTAGAATTGGAGTTCTGGTGGTGTTCTCTGATCCTTTCTAGTGTTTGTTGCTTTTGGTATGTATGTATGTATGTATGTATGTATGTATGTATATATGTATTTATTTCATCTTTTTTCCCCTCAGAGTCCCCCTTAAAATTTCTTGCAGGGCTGGTTTAGTGGTCACAAACTCCGTTAATTTTTGTTTGAGAACTTTTTATCTCTCCTTCTATTTTGAATGACAGCCTTGCTGCATAAAGAATTCTTGGCTGCATATTTTTCTGATTCAGCACATGGAATATATCTTGCCACTCCTTTCTGGCCTGCCAAGTTTCTGTGGATAAGTCTGTTGCAAACCTGATCTCTCTTCCCTTGTAGGTTAAGGACTTTTTTCCCTTGCTGCTTTCATGATTCTTTCCTTGACTATTTTGTGAATTTGACTATGATATGCCTTGTTGATGGTCAGTTTTTGTTGAATCTAATGGGAGTTCTCTGTGCTTCCTGGATTTTGATGTCTGTGTCTTTCCCCAGGTCAGGAAAGTTTCCTGCTATGATTTGCTCACATAATCCTTCTACCCCTATTTCTCTCTCTTCCTCTTCTAGGACCCCTATGATTCTGATGTTGTTCCTTTTTAATGAGTCACTGATTTCTCTAATTCTTAAATCGTGCTCTTTTGCCTTACTCTCCCTCTTTTTTTCTGCTTCATTATTCTCCATAAGTTTGTCCTCTATATTGCTGATTCTCTTTCCTGCCTCAACCATCCTTGCCTCCATGGCATTCATTCAAGATTGCAGCTCAGTTATAGTATTTTTATTTCATCTTGACTAGCTTTTACTTCTTTTATCTCCGCAGAAAGGGATTCTGATCTATTTTTGACTCTAGCTAATATTCTTATTATCGTCATTCTAAATTCTGGTTCAGACATCTTGCTTGTATCTGTGTTGGTTAAGTCCCTGGCTGTCATTTCTTCCTGCTCTTTCTTTTGGGGTTAATTCCTTCATTTCATCATTTTTAAGGGAGAAAGGGGATTAATGAGGTGAAAATAAAACTAAAAAATATTAAAATTTAAAACATATCAAAATTAGAAAAATTAAAAATAAACACACATACAAATCGAATAAATGATGCTAGATCCTGGGTGTGTTTTGGTTTTGGTTTTGAAAGGGGCTTGATAGCTTAGAGAAAAAAGGGGAAATAAAAAGGAAATCGTTTGAAAATTTGAAAAAATGAATACACTGACGTAGACTAAAATGAAATGATGGAAGTAAAATAGAATTTGAAAAAATTTACACAAAAGTAAAAAATATGGTAGAAAAAAATCAAAGAAAAATATTTGTAATAGAAATTGAAAATAAAAATGAATTTTTTCTCTTTCTGTATTCAAGAAAAAGAAACTAAAAAGAGAAAAAAATAAAAAAATAAAGAAAAATTCAATAGATGGGTCGGCAAACAGACTGAAATATGACTGAAATTACTTTGTTTTGCCCTAGAAGTCAAACTATGAAGTGCTTTATAGTCCATAAACTAAGCAGGCAGAGACGTGTTCCTGAAGAGTTAGGTTGGCCCAGTTGGGCAGGGCTTGGTGTAATGACTCTGTTCTCCACTAGATGGCGCTTCTAGCATACTGGGGTGGATTGTTGTGGCACCTATAGGTGCGTATGTGTATGTGCAGGAACAGTGAAAATGGCGCCACCCACCTACCCAGTCTTTAGCATCTGAACTCTGTTCTCGCTGATCAGCAATCACACACCTGTCCTTTCTCTTCAGCTCTGTCTGTTTGCCCAGAATTCGTGATCCCCAAAGACCACCAGGGAGCTGAGTCCCATGCAAAAGCAAAGAGCCTTTATTCGAGCTAGCTCGAGCTCAATCCCCTACCTGCACCGACGCAGTGGTGAGATACCGGAGACAGAGAATGAGTTTCAAAAGCACAAAGGTTTTATAGGGGTCTAGGGGCATTTGGTGAGGTAATGGCTGTGGCCTCAGCCGATTGGCTGGGGAAGGGTCGTGGCCTCAGCCAATTGGCTGGGGAAGGGTCGGAGTCCCGTTACGCAGGTCGCCAGGCGTGTTTTGATCGGGAAGTTTGAACAGGTGAACGGGAGTTTACTCAAGGGGAGGAGGCGTGGTCTGAGGTTTCTGTGATTTTCCCAGAAAGGGGCCGTGACGGGGACATAGTCACTCAAGGTAGAGGACACAGAACAAGATGGAGCCGGCCAGTGTAGGCCGGCTCTTTCATTCCCCCCTTGTCATGTAGCTTGCGGACCCAATCATGGGACTGGCTGCATTTCTATTTTGTAAAGGTGCTGCACATGGAATCTGGGGGTGTATGGTGACAAGGGGGAACAGAGTTTGGAGGTCTACGCAGAGTTCTGGAAACCAAGTGTCCCTGGGGTGGCTCTGGGAGGTCTGATTAAGTATTGTCCCCGAGCTGGTGTCTATGATCTGTGAGGTGATGTTTTGGGGGGCGTGGGGACTCCCGGCAGCATGAGCAGTGACAAGCAGAGCTAACAGAGTTACCAATATTAGGTGGGTCGAATGCGCTGTAGCTTGAGCTTGAGTGGGTTGTGTTGGTCCCGATTGATAGCCCATCACGTGACGAAGTCCTTCCGGATCGAGGAGGGGCCCGCTGGCCGAACAGGGGTGTGATGGACCCAGGTCACGATGATGTCTACTTTGAGAGCGGTGGGGGTTGTGAGCACCACGATGTAGGGTCCCTTCCAGCGCGGCTCAAGGGTCTCTCAGTGGTGTCTCTTGACGTAGACCCAGTCTCCCGGCCTGTACTGATGAGGTGTTGGAGTCGGGCCAGCCTCGTAGATGGTACGGAGGCGTGGCCAAATGTCCTCATGCGCCCTCTGGAGCCCTCTCAAGGAAAGAAAAAGTTCTTGATCTTTAAACTCAGTAAGAAGTTCAGCTCGAAGGTTGGGAATAATAGGGGGTGGCCTGCCAAACATGATCTTGTAGGGAGTAAAACCCAAGGTGTAAGGAGTGTCCCTAACCCAGTAAAGGGCATACGGTAGGAGAGTCACCCAGTCCCCGCCAGTCTCCATGGTTTATTTGGTAAGGGTCTCTTTTAGGGTTCTATTCATTCTTTCTACCTGTCCTGAGCTCTGGGGCCTATAAGCACAATGTAATTTCCAGTTTGCCCCCACCGCCTTGGCTACTGCCTGCGTTACCTGTGAGATAAAAGCTGGTCCATTGTCTGATCCTATCATGTCAGGAAAACCATACCTGGGTAAGATGTCTTCTAGTAATTTCTTAGTCACCATCTGAGCCGTTTCATGCTTGGTTGGGTATGCCTCCACCCAGCCAGAGAAGGTGTCTGTAAATACTAAAAGATATTTATAACCATACTTTCCTAGTTTGACTTCAGTGAAGTCGACTTCCCATTGTGCTCCCAGCCTGGTGCCTCTGAGCCTGGTTCCTTTTTTATTTGATGTGGCTCTCGCGTTGGTGAGTTGGCAGGTCTTGCAGGCAGATACAACTTGCTCTATTTTGGTGTCCTGTTGGTGAATCTTGATTCTGGCATGTCGGATTAAGTCTTTTAATTTTCAGGCCCCCATGTGAGTAGATCGATGCATTTGCTCTAATATTGAGACTCCGAGCCGGTCTGGCAGCATGAGCTCCTTGTTAGGTGTATACCACCATCTCTTTATCTCCTGGGCCATGGGGAGTTTCTTGATCCACTGTTACTCCTCCTGGGAGTATTTGGGCTGGTCTGGTAAAACTGGGTCTCCTGGGTCCAGTAGTTATATGGTCATGGTGGGGACTGAAGTAAGGGCTACTGCCTTGGCTGCTTGGTCAGCCTTTGGATTACCTCTAGCTACTGGGTTATCAGCTTTCTGGTGCCCTTGGCAGTGGATAATGGCTAGCTTGTCAGGAACCCATAAGGCCATAAGCAGGTTAAGTATCTCCTGCTTATTTTTATAGTCCGTCCTTCTGCCATCAGTAACCCCTCTCCTGATAAATTGCCCCATGAATATGAGCTGTGGCAAACGCATAACAGCTGTCTGTGTAGATGTTAAGGCATTTTCCAGCTCCCAGCATCAGCGCCTTGGTGAGGGCTATGAGCTCTGCTCACTGGGCTGACGTTCCGGAGGTTAGAGCCTCCGCCCATACGGTGTACGTTTCGGTGACCACCGCTGCACCCGCATACCTGTGTCCATCTCACACAAAGCTGCTGCCATCAGTGAACCAAGTAGCCTCGGCATCGGGGAGGGGCTGGTCGGTCAGGTCCATCCAGAATCCGTGTACTTGTTCCAGGATTCCCGCACAGTCATGTAATGGGGCACCTAGGTCAGGGTCGGGCAGCAGTGTTGCAGGATTGAGGGCTGCACTGGGGTGGAACTGCACTCGAGGAGGGTTGAGTAGGAGGCTCTGGTAATGAGTCATACATGTGTTGCTCATCCATCTATCAGGAGGCTGTTTCAGGACCCCTTCAATGGCGTGTGGGGTCGTGATCCAGATCTCCTGTCCTAGGGTCAGGACAGGTCATCTTTGTAGATGAACATAAGGGAATAGCAAAAGGGGTTCTAACTCAAGCCTTGGGCCCCTGGAACCGCCTGGTGGCTTACCTGTCCAAGAAACTAGACCCAGTGGCTGCCGGCTGACCGCCATGCCTAAGAATTATTGCGGCAACAGCACTCCTAGTCAAGGACGCAGACAAACTGACCATGAGGCCAGGGTGCTCCCTTCTCTACTCACCCAGCTCCTTGTGTAGTGCCTCGTTGAAGATGGTGGGTGAATTTTTGAATCCCTGAGGTAGCCATGTCCAGGTGAGTTGCCCACTGTAGCCCTCCTCCGGATAATGCCACTTGAAGGCGAACAAGGGTTGACTCTGGGGTGCCAGCGGCAGACTGAAGAAGGCATCCTTTAAATCTAGTACAGTATACCAGACCTTGGAGGGCGCCAAGGAGCTCAAGAGAGTATATGAGTTGGGAACAGTTGGGTGTATGTCCGTGACCCTCTTATTTACTTCCCAGAGGTCTTGTACCAGTCGGTAGTCATTTGTGTGAGGCTTTTTGACCGTCAGTAGGGGGATGTTCCAGGGAGACTGGCAAGGAACCAGTACCCCTAGGCTTTGTAGTCTCCGGATGTGTGGCTGGATCCCTTTCTGGGCCTCCTGAGACATGGGGTATTGTTTGATCCTTACCGGACTCTCTCCTGGCTTGAGCTCTACCAGGACTGGGGTCCTATGAGCGGCTAGTCCTATCCCTCCTGTCTCTGCCCAAATCTAGGGGAATTCTTGTAGCCATCTGTCTATATTATCCTCTCTCGGGAGTGCCTCCTGGTGGAGGCGGTAGTATTCATCCTCCAGTTTCATGGTCAGGACCTGGACGGGGTGGCCCTTGCCATCGGTGACCTGAGGCCCCCCCTTGTCTGAAAGTTATCTGAGCTCCAATCTTGGTCAGTAAGTCCCGTCCTAACAGCGGGTAGGGGCAGTCTGGTATTACCATAAAGGAGTGGGATACCCGGCCCATCCCCAAATCTACCGTTCTTCGGGTAGTCCATGAATACTGGCTCATACCAGTTGCCCCTTGTACCCAGGACTTCTTGCTGGCTAGTTTTCCTTGTGGGGTGCAGAGGACCGAATGTTGTGCTCCGGTGTCGATGAGGAAGTCAACAGGAGTCCCCTCCACTTTAAGAGTTACCCTAGGTTCGGGGAGAGGTCTGAACCCCGGCTCCCCTAATCACTTAGTTCATCCAGCTCTAGGACTTTTACTCAATCAGTCTTGCTTCCCTTCCCGCCGGCCTTTTTTGGACACTCTCGGACCCAATGCCCTATCTCCTTGCAGTATGCGCACTGATCTTTCTGCAGCCTCTGCTTCCCCCCCTTGGTGGTTCCTTTACCTTTTCTTGTGTCGTCTGCCAGCTGCCGGAGACGGCTGTCTCGTTCCTCGGGGAAGTCAGCGGTGGTAGCTAGTAGTATTCTGGCCAGGTCTCGAGTCTGCTTACTGCTGGAAACCGCCATGGCGCAAGCCTGCTTGTCCTCAGGAGGCTCCCGTTTATTATATACCTTTTCAGCTACCACCAGTAAGTCCTGCAGACTTTTTTCTCCTAGTCTATCTATTTTCTGTAATTTTTTCCTAATGTCTATGGCCTTGGTTTACAAAAGCCATGATAACAGCTGCCTTGCTTTCTGGAGCCTCTGGATCCATGGTTGGTATAGGTACAGAATGCCTCCATGATCCGTTCTAAAAAGGCAGCCGGAGATTCATCTTTTCCCTGTTGTACATTTCCTACCTTGGCCAAATTGGTTGGCTTTCTAGCAGCCATTCAGAGACCCCCCATTAGAGTCTGGCGGTAGACCCGGAGCCTCTCCTTACCTTCTGCCATGTTGAAATCCCACTGGGGCCGAGTTAAGGGGAAGGAGGCATCTATCTGAGCCTGGTTGGTGGTGGGATTCCCGTCTGTGCCCGGAACTAGTTTTCGGGCCTCATTGAGGATTCTTTCTCTTTCCTCAGTCGTGAACAGGACCTGCAAAAGCTGCTGGCAACCGTCCCACGTGGGCTGATGAGTAAAAAGAACAGATCTAATAAATCAATAAGCCCTGCTGGTTTCTCGGAAATTTTAGGATTCTGAGCTTTCCAATTGTAGAGGTCACTAGTGGCGAAAGGCCAATAGTGATGGGGCTGATTCCCCTCCACGTCTGGGGGTCTGGTGGCTCGCAGGGGCAGAATAGTGGAGTCGGCAGCGGAGGCAGATTGCTCCCTCTGAGCCCTTTGTCTGGTAAAGGGCGGGCTTCCTACTGGAGCGTTTCCACCTCCCACTCTCGGAACAGCATCTGCCTCCCCTGGAGGGGGAGGATGGTGTTCTTCCGGCATCCTAGGGGGGTTATACAGGGGAGGGGACTGAATTCTTCTTCAGTCCCCCCCGTAGGACAGGGTAGAGGGGTGTTAAAGGCGGGTAAGACTTTTCTTGTTTTCCCTCTTCTCTGTCCCCTGCAAAGCAAGAATAGGTTTTGGCTCCAGAGGGAGTGGGGCTAGGAAGGGCTTAAGCCAAGAGGGTGGGTCTTCTACAAGGTCCTGCCAAGTGATAATGGTTAGAGGGGTAGTCTGAGTCTGTCCCATAATGTCCGTCCAGTAAGTCCACAGAACAAAACAGAGAAACAGAGAAACAGACAAACAGAGGGCCCCTAGAAAATCTTCCAACTCCATGGAAGCAAAACTGAAAGCTAGACGACGGCCTCGCGCCGACCGGCGGGAGTGACCTGTCTCGTCTCAGACCTTTGAGGGGATTCCACGTCCCTCCAGAAGGGAGGATCGGAACGTCTTCCGAAACTCCTGGCCTGTGGTCCTCCAGTGAGTCCACTTAGACCGCACTGGGCACTACCAGAATTTCAGAAATGAGCTCACACAGAAAAGACGGAATGAACAGACACTAACCGTGGCCAGTCAGGCTCTCTGGGTCGGGGATCCCTCGGGGGTCTTGGGGATCCCGGGCGAGCCCCCAAATGTTATGCCCAGAATTCGTGATCCCCAAAGACCACCGGGGAGCCAAGTCCCATGCAAAAGCAAAGAGCCTTTATTCAAGCTAGCTTGAGTTCAATCCCCTATCTGCACTGACACAGCGGTGAGATACCAGAGAGAGAGAGCAAGTTTCAAAAGCACAAAGGTTTTATAGGGGTCTAGGGGCAGTTGGTGAGGTATTGGCTGTGGCCTCAGCCGATTGGCTGAGGAAGGGTCGGAGTCCCGTTACGCAGGTTGCCGGGCGTGTTTTGATCCGGAAGTTTGAACGGTGAGCGGGAGGTTACTCAAGGGGAGGAGGCGTGGTCTGAGGTTTCTGCGATTTTCCTGGAAAGGGGCCATGTCAGAGACACAGTCACTCAAGGTGGAGGACACAGAACAAGATGGAGTTGGACGGCGTAGGTCCGCTCTTTCATGTCCACTCCCTGCTTTCATACAGTCCATGACCTAGCCTCAGGCAGTACCTCCCTCCTGAGTTTTGTGTCAGATGCAGCTGTGTTTCCTGACCCCTTATTTTGGAGGGACTGCGGCTTTGATTCATTCTGCCCCTCTGCAGGAGGGTCTCACTGAGCAATGGCTGAGTGTCGGCCTCACCCAGGAACGTTTGTGGGGCCCTGCTGCTGCCGATACCCACAGACTGCCACCAGGTGCCAGCCCACCCCAGAGCAAGTTCGTGAGATAGTGCAGCAGCAGCATTTCAGGGATTATGGAAAATCACAACACACATCTGGCACCAGGCTTCACCCTTAACGACCTTGTTCCAGCACCAGTGAATGTGGTTGTCCTCCTGGGTCCACAGGGGCCTTGCCCTTGGGGGACCCACACAGCCTCTATCAGGTGTCCTCCCAGCAGGGGAAGTGCCTCTCCCCGTATGGCCTGAAGACCCCCAGACTCCACTCTGCTCCTGGGGATTCACCCTTCTCAACAGAGCACCTCCGGGTATGGAGCTGCGGAGTTTCAGACTCTGCACTCCCCCTGCTTATAGTCTTAATGGAATTTATTTATTTTTTAAAATGCTTATTATTTATTTTTGAGAGAGAGAGAGAGAGACAGAGTGTGAGCAGGGGAGTGGCAGAGACAGAGAGGGAGACACAGAATCGGAAGCAGGCTCCAGGCTCTGAGCTGTCAGCACAGAGCCCAACGTGGGGCTCAAACTCACGAACCGTGAGATCATGACCTGAGCTGAAGTCGGAAGCTTAACCGACTGAGCCACCCAGGCACCCCTGGAATTTAAACCCTCTCCTTTCTCCTTTCTCCCTTTTTAGCTCAGTCTGTGCAGCTGTTTCCACTTTTCCACTTTCTCTCCAGCTACTTTTGGGGGAGGGGTGCTTTTTCCGTGGCTTCTCTTTCCCCCAGCTCACCTCTCCACACTGCATACCTGCTGAGTTCTGTGGTTGAGGTTGTGTAGATTGTTGTGTTAATCCTCAGATAAGTTTTCTAGGTGTGCAGGATGGTTTAGTGTTGGTCTGTCTATTTCATGGACGCAAGACACACAAAAGGCTTCCATGCTGTTCCATCAACTTGGCTCCTCCACTAACTCTTTCCTGCTCTTCTATGTACAGAGTCACTCTCCTTATTTCCATCAGTCTTAATTATGTTTACCCGAGTTTTGACTCCTAGAAAACACTCTCCAGTGAGACAGAAACCTAGTAATCAATTGTGTAACTGTCACACTAGATTTCTGAAATCTATAAATACATTGTATAATTAAAAAAAACATTTTTTCATAGTACAGCTTTTTAATAAAGCACATAGCATATTTACCAACAGACCCAAGTATTCTCAATCTCTCTACAATAAGACACCAAAAACACAAACCTACATTTAGTAATCACTGCTTTAGCACTCCATCCTATTTGGGAAAGGCCTAGATGCCCAATGAATTGAATCTAATATATCATCCAAACAAAACTCTAACGTTTCAGGTTACCAAAGACTTTGAAAGCTATCTTAAAAATTACTCAGGAAAACTTTGCGACAGAAAAATTATCTTTTTAAGTCATCCCTTTGCTGACAAATTGCAAGAGATCACACAACCTTATTTGACCTTTAGTAAAGGTAGGTAGAATAAAAAGTTTTATATTTAATGATAACTGTAAAAACGTGTCTGTCTTAATGAAACCAACAAACTTAACTCAGTTTAACTATCAAATAGATTCCACCTGTATCTACTTAAAAGCCAAACAACTTGTTTCCCATTGTCAGTTTTTACCTGGGACACTGGTGGGGCAAATGTGAAGTGTAAGGTGTAGGTTCAAGGGGTGCTCTTAGCTCCTTGACAACAAGGGTAGGAGGAGGAGCCCGTGGTGCCAGAGGCACTGAGGATGGAAAGGGCCAGTTATGTAGGCCACACCCAAGGTGCTGCAGAAACAGGAGGAGGGGAGAGGAAGGCAGAAGAGGGGAGGTGCAGCCTCCAAGTGTGGAGGTCTATAAAAGCCCAGAGGGCAGGAAAAGAGGTCTCTGGGTCTTAAAGCCTGTCAGCACAAACAGATGAGTGGAAGCAGAGTTTTTCTCCACACCAAGTGGAAATAGGCCCCCACGTCAGGCCAGAGAAGACAGAACTTCCACGAAACAAAAGGAGTTTCAGCAGCTACTTGGGAATATCCCTTAAAGTCCCCGTCCTCATGCACAGTTGGCTCCAATTATCATAGCCATCAGCCCCGGAAATGAATGAGGGAGAAACCCCCACACACAGCCAGAGTAACCTGAGTCTATTAGGAGGAACAGTGAGAGTATCAGTGTCCCCTTCATTATGGATGGCCTATGTTTCCTTCAGCAACCTGGCTTTATTTGGAGGGGGCTTGTATAGAAAATTATCCAGTATGATCGGAGGGAGTTTATCAGCCTGGCTAGTGGCCAAACACATTTGGTAAGAGGCCCTTAGGCTGGGGTCCTGATTTGTGGTTATTCAGGGCAGGACAGAGGGTACTTCAGTCCATTTGTCCTGTTTCTTGCAGAAGAGATATAACTGATAGATCATATCAATCTTGCAATCTGAATTGATTTCAGTGGGTTAAAAGGTATGTTAAGGGAGAGTCCTTGGAAACTGAAGAAGCTTAGAGAAGATCCATTACCCCAAATCCCCTCTCCCCCTGACTCCCAGGTCGAGTCCCATGCAGAAGTTCCAGGTGTCAAACGTCACCAGAGGCAACCCTCGAATGAAAGTGCTATTGATCACCATTCTGCCATAAAGACCCACAGAAAGGATGCCAGCATACCCCCCACTGCCCACCCTTCCCCACTGCATTCTAGACTACAAACAGATGCCAGTGCGTGGCCCGCAATACCTTGCTGTACCAGGAAGAATCTACTGTTTGTAACCCATGGAAAACACCAGAAGAGTTTTACAAGGGGAAATTATCCAATTTTATAACTGAAGTAGTCAGTAAGGGACACTGATGAAAAATAGTAAAGATAGAAATCCATCATGGTCTAAGTGACATTTCAACGCATGTAGTCTTTACAGCTGACTTCCCTAGAAAAAGGTCCAGGTTGAGGTTTTTTTGTTTTCTTTTTTTAATTTTTTTTTTCAACGTTTATTTATTTTTGGGACAGAGAGAGACAGAGCATGAACGGGGGAGGGGCAGAGAGAGAGGGAGACACAGAATCAGAAACAGGCTCCAGGCTCTGAGCCGTCAGCCCAGAGCCCGACGCGGGGCTCGAACTCACGGACCGCGAGATCGTGACCTGGCTGAAGTCGGACGCTTAACCGACTGTGCCACCCAGGCGCCCCTGAGATTTTTGATAACTGATTGAATTTCTTCACTAGTTATGGATCTGTTCAAATTTTCTATTTTTTCCCATTTGGGTTTTGGTAGTGTGTGGGGGTTTAGGAATTTGTCCATTTCTTCTAGGTTGTCCAGTTTGTTGGCATATAATTTTTCATAGTATTGCCTGATTACTTGTATTTCTAAGCGATTGGATATAATAATTTCATTTCCATTCGTGATTTTATTTGCGTCTTCTTTTTTTTCTTTTTGAGAAGCTTGGCTAGAGGTTTATCAATTTTGTTTATTGTTTCAAAAAACCAACTCTTGGTTTCATTGACCTGCTCTACTTTTTTTTGGATTCTATATTGTTTATTTCTGCTCAGATCTTTTTTATTTCTCTTCTTCTGCTGGGCTTGGGGTGAAGTCGGACGCTTAACTGACTGCGCCACCCAGGCGCCCCCAGGTTGAGTTTTAATTCAGTTGGGTACTGGTTTCAGCCAGCTTCCAGTGGAGGTCTCTTATCCAGAAGCATCTAGACCAGAGATGTGGAGGGGATCACATTAGACGAATGAGATGGGAACCTCACACTGGAGTCTTAAGATTGGTTGGGGCGCCTGGGTGGCGCAGTCGGTTAAGCGCCCGACTTCAGCCAGGTCACGATCTCGCGGTCCGCGAGTTCGAGCCCCGCGTCGGGCTCTGGGCTGATGGCTCAGAGCCTGGAGCCTGTTTCCGATTCTGTGTCTCCCTCTCTCTCTGCCCCTCCCCCATTCATGCTCTGTCTCTCTCTGTCCCAAAAATAAATAAACGTTGAAAAAAAAAATTAAAAAAAAAAAAAAAAGATTGGCAGCTGTGCTGGTGACGGAGGCGGTTGTCCCGTACCCAAAAGACAGCCCTGTATAAGAATAGGGATAAAGAGAGCACATCAAGTTTCTGGGTCTTATTTTGGGTCTTATACCCCTTCTGGGCCAGGGTACTGATTTCCAACTGAAAGGCCGGCTTTCTCCTCCATATAAAGTAGCCATGGGCTACAGGGTTGCAGCCGGAGCAATTGACATGAAAGTGTTCCAGTAAGATTGTATTCCCTAGAAAGCTCCTGAAATGAAAATAAAGGGAGAGAAGAAGAAAAAACCAAGTTTGCACCGAGGCTTGGAGTCCAGATGAAAAGACTTGAAGCCTGATGTAAGGACACCAATAGGATGTGATTACATGATGTCATTTTGAAGTTTTGGGTTCGAGAGTGAATGGCTAGGAAAGAATTGTTAAGACAGTTTTGGTGCAAAAAGATGATTTTATTATAGCAAGAGGACAGGACCCATGGGCAGAAAGAGGTGCATTGGGATTATGAGGAGTGACTGATCGTATGCTTTTTTTTTTTTTAAGTGGATGTATTTATTTTGAGACAGTGTGTGTTTGAAGGGGAGGAATGGAGGGAGAGAGAGAACTGCAAGTGGTCTGTGCTGCCAGTGCATAGCCCAACTGATTATATACCTTTAAATTTTTGAAGGGAGAGGGATAGAGACAAAGTTAAGTTTTTAAGGAACTTTAAAGCAAGTCTTTCAGGACCTTGGGGGGATAACTGCTGTTACTTGTAGTCTTTAAGAAAACATAAACATTAAGGCACTTAGGCAGCCATGAGTCCCTTGAAGAAGGTCACGCTCTTCATGGTTCAAACTAAATTGCAAAGCTATAGTAATCAAAACAGTACAGTATTGGCATAAAAACTAACATATAGATCAAGGGAACAGAGAGTCAGAAATAAACCCATGCATATGGTCAATGGATTAATTAATTAGTTGTTTGTTTACAATGGAAAGTTTTTTTGCTTAGTACACCAAACATGATGCAAACACTGTCATGACACACATACAGAATATGCAGAACAATATCAAACAGTAGTTTAAATGAAGGGAAACCTTTTTATTGTTATAAAAATGTACTCCCAAGAATCTTTTCTTCAGTTAATTTAACGGTGCATTTCAATAAAATAAAGCATAATGGATTAAGTGGAAGTTAGCTTGTGAATTATTCTTAAAGGTAAAACTCCAATTCTATCAATCATGCCAGTGAAACTAGAACTAAAAATTTCCAAATAAGTGCAAAAGGAGAAGAAGGAGTTAGTTACCTTTTATGCTTGAACAGTCCAGAGGGAAATGGCTATGTTACAAATACAACAGGCAACCCGTTAAGATGGACTGATCTAGAACAGAGTGTTGTATGGATTTTCAGTCTCAAATTGTGCTAAATGCTCATCATCGGTATGGTATGTTTTGGTCTATATGGATTAATGCCAAGACAGATCCCAATTTGTTACAGAAAGTTGGATTACTGTTGATTTTTGTTTTGTTTTGTTTTTTTAAATATGTATACTTTAAAAAGCCAGATATACTTCCACATGCAAAGGCAGGTTTTTCCTGGGAGGAATTACTACAGGAAGTAGTCCAAGGTATGAAGGGTAACATGAGGCTCTCCACCATGAGGTAGTGGGTCAAACTGAAGGAAGGAGTATTTTATTTTTTAATTATTATTATTATCATTTTAGGTAAAGAAGGAACATTTTGAAGTGTCATCTAATCCCATGATAGCGGCCTCGTTCCCACAAGTCTTACAGTAGTTGGGTGCACTGAAAATGGTAAGCACATTTTGATCATGACACCAATTGTATCCTCCCATTATAAGTTGGTGAGCTGGAGAAACCAGGGTAAGACCACTGGCATGATTACATGTTTCAGAATGTCCAAATGTGTAGCTAGTACCACGTGATGAAATGCCCCACCCACTAGGATCATCTGAATCTGGCCAAAACAGATCACACTTTGGGTCCTCACGTGGAACTTCTTGTAAACGATCCTAGGCTCTTATATGATCCAGTGTTATCTATTGGTGGAGAGATGCCATGCTGTAGAGGCAAAATATCTGTCTATCTACTAAAGCTTTAAGTGGAAGGTAATCAACTAGATCTGTAAAATATGTCCAAACATTGGTATTTGCATACTTTCGTAGACATTCGTCATAAAAGCCTTATAATTGGGTAATTTGTCAGCTTTCTTGTTTTCCTTGCAATATTATAATGTGTTCTGGGTAGTGCATCTGTTTTTTTTTTCAATATATGAAATTTATTGTCAAATTGGTTTCCATACAACACCCAGTTGGGTAATGCATCTTTAATGCCACAAGAAGAGTCACACTCTCCACTGAGTAGGAGCCTCTGTCTACATAGTCCTCCTTGAATAGATCATTTGTATCTGGTGATTTTCCACCAATTCCATAAGATCAAGGAACTGACAATGCACATTTCTACACAGAAATAGGACAGCGAACTTCTTGCACATTTGATTCTTTTGCTAAAATTTCCTTAGCCTTTTGGCACAGCGTCTGCACTTGGTTCTGGTTAAGCTGTTTCCACTCATTCAGCTGCTCGACCCATTAGTCCATCTCCTTGGTGAACGCCTTGTTGTCAAGGAGATCCTGATCCCCTTCCCCACCACCTCCTGCCCTCTCCCTGCCCCTACCTTCTCATGCTTGTGTGGAGCTCCCAGGAGAAGAAAGAACCAGACAGCTGGCTGCTGGGCCCCTCACCCCACCCCAGGTCAGCTGTCGGTGAGGGCTCTGGCCCAGAGGAGTCCTCAGCCTGCCCTTGGCTTCCAGGTTGCATGCATGGGAGTCAGTGAAGGGTGAAGGGTGTGGGGAGGTTGGAGTGTGGCTCAGGTGGGTGTGGGCGCAGTGTCCAGCAGAGGCTAACTACTTGCTACCTCCTCCTTTCCCCCAGCCTCTCAGGGCTCTCTCAGCCCTTTTCTCACTCTTTCTATCCCCTCTTCCTCTGGCCAATTAATTTATGACGAAGGAGCAAAGAATGTACAATAGAGGAAACAATAATTTCTCCAAAAACTTGTATTGGGAACACTGGACAGCCACATGTGAAAGAATGAAACTGACCACTATCTTCACTACCCACAAAAAATAAAGTAAAAATGGATTAAATACTTGAAATAGGATGTAAAACCAGAAAAGAAAATGTAAATCAAAATCATAGGATGTAAAACCAGAAAACTTAGACTAGAAAGCTTCTGCACGCAAAGGAAAGCATCAGCAACATCAACAAACGCAATCGACAGAGTGGGATAAAATATTTGAAAATCATATATCTGATAAGGTGTTACCATCCAAAATATATCAAGAACTCATTCAACTCAGAAGAAGGAGGAGGAGAAGGATGGGGAGGAGGGGGAGGGGGAGGGGAAACCCCAAACAACACAAGTAAAAAATGGGCAGAGGAAGTGAACATATGTTTTTTCCAAAGAAGACATACAAATGACCAACAGGTACATGAAAAGCTGCTCAACATCACTAATAATCAGGGGAATGCACACGAAAACTGCAATGAGCTACCACCTCATACTTGTTACGTGGCTATTACCAAAAAGACCAGAAATAAGTGTTGGCGTGGATGTGGAGAAAAGGGAACCCTGTGCACTGTTGTAAATTGATGCAGCCACTATGAGAAAGATTATGGGGTTTTCTTAAAAACTTGGAAAAGTAGAACCACCAAAGAAAGTCTGCTGGAAGAATTCCCTCTTGAGTGCAGAAAGTCTGCCTTTATGAAGGGCAATCTGCTTTACTCAAAATCTGCCAATCTAAAAGTAAATTTGATCCAAAAACATTCTCACAGAAATATCTAGAATAATGTTTGATCCAATATCTGGGCACTGTGACCCACCCAAGTTGATACATGAAATTAATCATCACATGCATTATTGGCAAAATTATTGTTTTGTTTCTAACGTTTTGCCTTGAAACAATTTACCAGTAATAAGCCTAATGATTGTTTTTGATACCTTTTGATTTTGAATCCAAAATTCTTTATTTTATGTAATAATTGTGATGAGATTTTTTGCTGGACTGGTATATTAACGCTGGAGTGAATTACTTCCATTAAGCGTCTAATGAGTTGAAAGTCTACTCTTTTCCCTCAGCACACTAGAGATGAATAAACCAGCATCTAAGATCTCACATATTTTACCTTAAACATTCCTAACTTCTCATTTTCCTTCAAGAATGCAATGTGAGTTGTGAAAAAGACCTCAAGTCAATTGGTAGAGATTAGGACATACAAGTTCAACCCATCATCGTTGATAGCCATCATGATTCCATAGAGAAGTTAGTGAATGAGGATGTGGGAAGTCTGAATTCTGGCTCTGGTTGTATCTTCAATTAGCTGTGGGATGTCAGGAGATGAGAAAAAAAGGCTCAGGTTCAAGGCTCACCTCTGGTACTTTTGGTTGTTTGCCCCTGAAAGGTAAACTTAGCATTGTGCTTAGCCAGGCTTGCTTTCTCCGTGAAATGGAGAGTATAAGAAAACTGTGTTTCTCACAAGGTCATTTAGATAATTAAATGAAGGAGTCTTATAGAAGATGAGTGCATTTCATAACAGATTACTAACTGAAGGACTTAGTTGTATGAAAGGGTAATTAGGTGTAGAAGTGTGTTAAAATCCAATCCCATTCTGGCCCAAATCTTTGGCTGAGAGATCACTCATCTGCTTCTTATCTCCAGTTTTGTATCTCTGAAAAGAGGATCATGATCTCATAAGTTTATTCCAAGAAAAGTCTAAGAAATTTGTGATAAGCCAGCACAGATATTATATAATATACTCTTATGAAATTATGTAATAATATCATTAATCTGGGAAGTAAGAAATTTTTAAAAACTGTAAAGACTGATATTTGTGTGATGTTTTGTAGTTTGTAAAGCACTGCTACATTCATGATCTCATTTGAACCTCACACCACCCCCACACAGTAGTATTTTTGAACCCACTTAATCAAGGAAGAACCTTGGGCTCAGAGACAAAAGTATGTGACTTTCTCAAAGGTTAGTGAGGGGCAGAGGTGAGATTTGATGGAATCAGGGTCTGAATTGAAGGCTCATGATTCAGTTCATCATCCCCTTTCTCATTGCGATTCAAGTTGGTAGACTAGGGCCCTGGAAGGCCCGTAGGCAAGGAAAAAGTCAGAAAACCTAAGTCTCAAAGCAGTGAAAGGAAGGGGCTAAAAAATTTTAATAAGATCACAAGCTATTGTTTTATGTACTATGATTTGGGATACCTTTTTTTTCAGCATTACTGTGGAAATAGCCTACTGACAAAGATGAGTAACTACTATACCTAGTTCAACATTCAGCTGAGGCTTTATTTTCTCTAGGAAGATTTTTTGGAGACCCACCTTGGCCAAGGGTCTCTCTCTTCTGCTGTCCCACAGAACCCTAAGCAGACCTTCAGCTCTGCACTTAATGTATTATCATGAACTTGTGTCTGTATAAGTCTGCCTTTTCCACCAAACTCTAAGCTCCTTGATGAAAACAGTACTGAAAAGATGAAAAGACTGTCACTGGTTTCTAGGACTTAGCAAAGTGTCTTGCCTCAGCTAAAATCATTTTTATTTTAAATTTTTTATTTTTAATGTTCATTAATTTTTGAGAGAGAGAGAGAGAGCAAGAGCGAGACAGACAGTGAGAGAGAGCATGTGCATGAGCGGGGGAGGGGCAGAGAGGGAGGGAGACACAGAATCTGAAACAGGCTCCAGGCTCTGAGCTGTCAGGACAGAACCTGACATGAGGCTTGAACTCACGACCTGAGCCAAAGCTGGACACTTAACAGACTGAGCCACTCACGTGCCCCTCAACTAAAATCTTAATACATGTTTTAAGTAAATCAAGTAAATATTTGTTGTCTGTATAAATGAATAAACCTTAAATGTATTACCCTATTAGATGAATTGTATTTCTGCTATCAAGATACCCTTTTTAAGCCATCGAGCATATATAGAAAATATAAGGGATGAGTAATCGTATGAATCTTGACCAGAAGTGTCCATCAGATTGTTAATTATACCCCACATATTTTAGAGGCTCTAGGACTTCAGTCCTGAGGAATACTTAGATGGTAAACTTCCTCGACTTTGCTCCAAATGTCTGACCGAAATTTGATTATATATTTCCTTAAACCAATTTTACATCGTAACTTGCTGTTTCTTAGCAGATGTTATTGGTGTTTATTGCATGATATGTTGGGGTTACAGCGTTATTTAAAAGCGTTATCTTAGTTTGACTCCAATCCTTCCCTTGTTCATTTGCAAAGACAGCGTTCTGCTGATAAAGTAGTACTTCCTGCATGTAGTTATAAGGTCCTGGTGATTTCATAATTTGCTTATTTTATCCACCACATTAGCCACTAATGATGCCTGGGGGCACCACTCATGCTTGGTCTAAAACTCAATTTAGTCCATAACAGCAGTTATGAATATCGGCTGTTGTTAGGGTCACATGAATGAAATAGCCCCCTTTAGCTCAGAATTATTAAAGGAAATCGCTAACTCTTGAGTGACATTGTCTACAATGTATTAATTTGTCTCAATATATGAGTGCCAATCTTCCAGGCTAATTTATGTGATTGTATTTTAATGTATGCACATTTAACATGTTGCCCACGTTGCTGTCAATTCAGTAGTTACTGTAGTATAGAAGAAGCTTTAAAAATAATTGAATCAGAAGACTTGTCCTCTCAAGACTAATCTGATACATGGCTTAAAGCTACTTGATTGGGAAGAATTTATCTTTAGTTCTATTTCAGACCTTCAATTACACGATGTGATTTTTCATTCTTGGGCAATATCTAAAGTCAGTCCATCATTGGTTTCCTTCTGGAAAGCATAATGCTTTTCTGAAGAGATTAAAAAAATTTTTTTAACCTTTATTATTTTTGAGAGACAGAGAAAGAGAGTGAGCAGGGGAAGGGCAGAGAGAAAGAGCTACCGAATTCAAAGCAGACTCCAGCCTCCAAGCTGTCAACACAGAGCCCCACCACGGGGCTCAAACCCACAAACCTTGAGATCATGACCTGAGCTGAAGTTGGACGCTCAGCTAAGTGAGCCACCCAGGTGCCCCTGAAGAGAGTTTTTAAAGAGTTTTTCTGATGTTTGTAGTGTGTGTCTTTCCTTTACACATTACTATAGACTGCAAAATCGTGTAGACTGCTGTAGCTTCAAAATAGCACAGTTCCGGGGCACCTGAGTGGCTCCATTGGTAAAGTGTCCGACTCTGGTTTCTGGCTCAGGTCATGATCTCATGGTTCGTGAACTCAAGCCCTGCGGTCAGGCTCTGCACTGACAGTGTGGAGTTGCTTGGGATTGTCTCTCTCCCTATCTCTCTGCTCGTACCTCCCCTCAAAAAAAATTTAAAAAGAAATAGCACAGTTCCCCTCCTTCCATTGTACACTGCTCACTCATCTCTACATCTTGTGGATTTTTGTCTTCTAAGCATTTCTTCCATTTCTTCCTTCAACTTTATCCCTGATACAGCTGGCACAGTTCAAATTAATCACCTTTTACTGGCAGTAATCTTTCACCTGATTTTTTGTGACAGACTCTTAATTTATACTCACTCCTTTGTGAGTTCATCACCATTCCTGTGCCCAGTGGCTACCACCAGCTCCATCAACTCCACTCTTCCTCTTCTGAAACCTTGTTCAGTTATCATACTAAGGAGCATCCTGTATACCCCAAGTTGAATTGGGTGTCCCCCTTGGTTCCCATAAGACCTTGTGCTATGGATGTTATTTGTAGGCACCTAAGAATCGTCAAATGCTCTCTGGCTCCCCACTGTTACCTCCTTGAAGATAGGATCCCTACAATCCACTTTTAACATCCCCAGCATGACTTTTTATGTTGTTGAGTTCTGTCAAGAGCCTCTCATGGAACTGAGATCATACTACCTGACTTCTTACATGTTTTCATCTCAGTGCTGCTGTAAGTGAAGGTGAGGTGGAAACTGTTTTCTTTTAAAAGCCACTTTAAGATTGGACAACTGTACATGAAATGCATTCTCATGATCTAAAACAGAAATATTTCTTGGAAATCAAATATTTATGCTTTAACTATCAATGTGCATATGTACTTATGACATATGTCATCATGTCACTCAGAAAACATTAGTATTTCAATGTATGATCAAATACATACAACACACAAGGAAAAATTAGAGTTATACCTATATATTTTTTAAAGTAGGCTTCATGCCCAACATGGAGCCCAATGCGTTGCTTGAACTCATAACCCAAGATCAAGACCTGAGCTGAGATCAAGAGTCGGACACTCGATCGACTGAGCCACCGAGGTGCCCCAGAATGATACCCACTCTTAACTTCACCAGATTTGCATATGAAACATTGACTGAGTATTTCTCCTGTTCCCCCCATTGTAAAAATTAAATCCATAATTGGGTAAATTAGACAAGCTTCTTCAAATACTCTTAGTTTGTAATATGGCTATTTTTCATTTTGTCCTGAACTGAACAACATAACCTTTCCCTATTTGATATCATCATCACCTATCTACCATTTCTTCACCTAAAGCCATATGAATATATATAAAAAAAAATCTTTCCAGGGGCATCCAGGTGGCTCAGTCGGTTGAGCATCCGACTTCAGCTCAGGTCATGATCTCACAGTTGACGAGTTTGAGCCTTGCGTCGGGCTCTGTGCTGACAGCTCAGAGCCTGGAGTCTGCTTCGGATTCTGTGTCTCCCTCTCTCTCTGCCTCTCCCCCGCTCATGCTCTGTTTCAAAAATAAAGATAAACATTAAAAAAACTCTTTCCATACTCGTTCCATACTTCTTCCAGAGTGATGAACTAAAACATTCCAGTTGTGTCTCAACTTTACTTAAATGCTTTCAGTCACTCCCCTTTGTCTGTAGGATACAGTTTCTATTTTTGGTCTGGCATTACTTCAAATTTCACTTCCTGTCATTCTGTTGCTCAAGCCTCACTTGTGCTATGGGAAATGTGACCCACTCATGCTCTGCTCTGGCCATGCTACGCACTGTCACATGTTCCCTGCAGCTCACTTGCTCTTCTCTGTCCAGAAAGTCCTTCCCCAGGCCTCTTTCTGGGAAAGTGCTTTGTTCATTCAAGATCTGGTCCAGCCTGTGATGTTACCTCACTTATCCCCTGCAGAGTAAATGTATGCAGTTTCCGTTAGCCTTCTCATTTTATTACAGTTATGTATATTTCTGCTTTCCCAGGTCATTTGGGAGCCCCTCAACTGCAGTGAAATGCCTTGTTTGAAAATTCCAATACTTAACAAAGATAACTGCTGGTAGCAGATATTCAATAAATACTTGTAGACTTGAGTTGCCTCACTCAATATAACATCTTGAGATACACACACACACACACACACACACACACATATATGTATATACATACATGTATATGTATATACATACATATGTATATATGCAAAAGGGTTCATCTTTCCACATCCTCAACTACATCTGTCATTGCCTGAGTTATTTATTTTAGCCATTCTGACATGTATGTGAGGTGTTATCTCATTGTGGTTTTGATTTGTATTTCCCTGGTGACGAGTGATGTTGAGCATTTTTTCATGTATCAGTTGGTCATCTAAATATCTTCTTTGGAACAGGGTCTATTCAGGTCTTTTGTCCATTTCGTCACTGGATTATTTGTTTTTTGGGTGTTGAGTTTGATAAGTTCTTTATAGATTTGGATATTAACTTTTTATCTGATATGTCATTTGCAAATATTATCTCCCATTCCGTCAGTTGCCTTTTAGTTTTGCAGATATTTTCCTTCGCTGTGCAGAAGCTTTTTATTGTGATGAGGTCCCAATAGTTCATTTTTGCTTTTGTTTCCCTTGCCTCTAGAGACATGTTGAATCAGAAGTTGCTGCTTTCTTCTCTAGGATTTTGATGGCTTCCTGTCTTATGTTTAGGTCTTTCCTCGATTGTGAGTTTATTTTTGTGTACGGTATAAAAAAGAGGTTAATTTTTCTGCATGTCACTGTCCAGTTTTCCCAGCACCATTTGCTGAAGAGACTGTGTTTATTCCATTGGATATTCTTTCCTGATTTGTCAAAGATTAGTTGGCCATATGTTTGTGGGTCTATTTCTGGGTTCTGTATTCTGTTCCATTGATCTTAGTGTTTGTTTTTGTGCTACCATTTTATTTTTAAAGTTTATTTGTATTTATTTTGAGAGAGAGAGAGAGAGCAAGCAGGGGAAGGACAGAAAGCAAAGGAGACAGAATCCCAAGCAGGCTCTGTGCCATCAGTACAAAGCCAATTGTGGGGCTCCAACTCAGTAACTATGAGATCATGACCTGAGCTGAAGTCAAGAGTCGGATGCCCAACTGACTTGAGCCCCTCAGGAGCCCCAACGTATCTCATTTAATGCATGTAGACACTGTCTTTATGAATGATCATCATGAGAAAGGCTGTGAAGATGAGCAAGTACTTTCCACAGTGACAGTGTTAACTCTTTTTTTTTTCTTTTAGAAAGAGAAAGAGAGAGTATGTCTGGGGGGGGGGGGAGGGAGAGAGAGAACCCTAATCAAGCTCCATGCTCAGAGTGGAGCCCAATGTGGGGCTCCATCCCAGGACTCTGGTATCATGATCTGAGTCAAAATCAAGAGTCAGATACTTAACCGACTGAGCCACCCAGGGAACACAAGAGTGACAGTATTCTAACTCTTGTAACTGTTCCCATTTGGGGTATATATCTGGGTTAGTTCAAATGAGATGGGGAACAGTACATAATCTTTCCTGTATTTGGTGGAGTACAGAACAGTTAGAAGCTGAATTTAAAATACTTTCGGGGCGCCTGGGTGGCTCAGTCGGTTAGGCGGCCAACTTCGGCTTAGGTCATGATCTCGCGGTCCGTGGGTTCGAGCCCTGCATCGGGCTCTGTGCTGACACCTCGGAGCCTGGAGCCTGTTTCAGATTCTGTGTCTCCCTCTCTCTGACCCTCCCCTGTTCATGCTCTGTCTCTCCCTGTCTCAAAAATAAATAAAATGTTAAAAAAAAATACTTTCAACCTACACTCTAGCTAGAGTTTAGACCTTATTGAGGTTTTTTTCAGATTTGTGTGGTATAGACAAATACTCCTATCAACTCCGTAGGACTTTGAGGATGTTTGATTAGCAGTAATTCACGGTTATAATTTTCTTAAATCCTTGAGATATTGAGCAAAGGTCAATACTTTTTCGATGAGCATTTTCTACTTCTCTACAAGTTTGTAATTTATGTGTTTCTCTTTTTTGCTTCCACTACATCTACAATAAAGGATGGAATACAACTTTATATAAAATAAGACATGAAAATAAATTTTCCCATTTGGTCAGTGTTTTCAAATTTGGAAGTTACAAATGTAACTTTAGGTTGATATGTAAATATATAGATATTTTCATTTATAACTATCAGATATCTGTGAATGTAAAATTATAAAATTAGATGATGCATATCAATGAAATATTCATATTTGAAAATAAATATTTACATCTGGAATCAGAAGCCAAGGAAAATTGAAAACATAAATACACGTACATTTCTCTTTTGTGGTGCCAGGGGGAAAAAATCATAGGATTGGAAGATTTCAAGCTATTCCTTTAAGGAAACCCATTCATTTTTCAAAGTCAACATATTCTGTCTCTCTTTACTAAGCCATTATCACACATACACATAAACAAGAAATCAGTTGGCATATGGAAACTGAAATTCATTTAAATTACACTGGATAATTCAACAAACAGGAGAAGGAACATCTGGGGCATCTGGGGCACCTGGGTGGCTCGGTCAGTTGAGCATCCAACTCTTGGTTTCAGCTCAAGTCATGATCTTATGGTTCATGAGTTTGAGCTCCACATCGGGCTCTGTGTGGGCAGCATGAGCCTGCTTGGGATCCTCTCTCTCCTTCTCTCTCTGTCCCTCCCCTGCTCACGCACTCTGTCTCTGTCTCTAAACAAAAAAACAAACAAACAAACACACAAACTTATTTTTAAAAAAACCCTGCAGAGTCTGTCTCTTCAGGTCAGCGGGTGACAAAAATCTACACAAAATGATCCCTCTTCATCCATCCAGCTTATCACGATTTTATGAGCTATGTAGCTTTTGAAGAAGCTTAGCAAGTTCTTTGTGTGTAAGAAGAATGACTTTTTGCCAGTCAAGTGATGAGTCGTAGGGTTTTCTTTTTGCTACTCAGAGCATGGTCTGAGCAATAGGAGAGTTCCTTGTGAATCTTCCAAACTTCCACAGCCTCAACCACCTGCTGTCTGTGTATAGATGCTTCGGAGTTGTCAGAGACAAGGTTACCAGAAACCCTGAATTAACATTTGCAGAAAAGGAGCCTTAGCAATAGCAAGAAAGGGCAATGGGAACTTAATAAGAATGCAAGCTGCATTTTTAATAGCCCCTTGTACTTGCTGTTTTTATACAGTGAACTTTTGACTGAGATGAATACATGTAGGAAAGACCATGGGGAAAAATTCATTAGAATTTAAACACTTTTGATTGGGCACCTGGGTGGCTCAGTCGGTTAAGCCTCTGACTCTTGATTTCTGCTCAGGTCATGATCTATGTGGTTCCTGAGCTTGAGCCCTGTGTCAGGCTACATGATGACAGTGCAGAACCTGCTTGGGATTCTCTCTCTCTCTCCTGCGGCCCCTTCCCCACTTGTGTGCACTCTCTCCCTCTCTCTCTCAAATAAAAAAAAATAAACTTAAACAAAATTAAACCCTTTTGAGGTTGACTTACTTGCACTTCTTTGCTTAACCTTAGACTCTTATTTGACTGATTACAGTGTGCCTCCCAGATCAGTTCAAATTGTCCGACAAAGTTTACTTTGCTTTCTCTCAATTAAAAAGTAGTAGCTTCCATCAAGGGGAAACCAGACTCTAATTAACCTAATTAAGTGGTTTGCCCAAAGCCAACACTTACTGAGCTGAGGTTTGAACTCTGCACCAATTAACTTTTTACTGCTAAACATTATTTTTTGATAGTTGCACTCTGAGTTGAGGAAATACCATTAATATATATAGTTTAGCCAAACACAAAAGAATCAACTTTAAAGGAAAACCTTCTTTTCAAGTTTCTGATTATTTGGTCAATTCTCCTTATTCATCAGAGTCACATTATTCTCTTGATTTCTCTCTTCTCTGTGTTTCGTCACTAATTTTCATCATGCTCAGGACTTCTAGTTTACAGAGTGCATTTTTCGTCCTGGCGAGAGGAGGTTGCAAAGTGGGATTAGGGGTTCACACAGGTGACAAGAAGGCAGAGAAAGCCTTGGAAGTGGAATCATTAAAAGTCCATGTTCAAATGTTGAAGTTTAATGTAATAAGAGTTAGCTTTAATCAAAGGCATTCTTGCAGGAGGGGCTTATGCCGTCTCCTCTCTGGATGGGAGCATGAATTTTTTTAAATGTCCCTACTGTGCACATAAAGCATTAAAGAGCCATAGCAGCTAGATAGGATGCTGATTTGTTGCTTCTAGTGTCATATCCTCTGGTCCTACTGTTTATGTTTTTTTATTACTACGTAATGTTTGCAGGTGTTTGTCTTTGATAGTTAATGCTTCTCTATATCCCTTATTGTTCTTTTTTTTTAATATTTTAATTTTTAAGTAATCTCTGCACCCAATGTGAGGCTCAGACTTACAACCTTGAGATCAAGAGTCACATACTCCATAGGGTGAGCCAGTGAGGCACCGCTCCCCTGTCGTTCTTAACATAGTATGTTACACATAGTATGAACAGGTATGGATCAAAATAATTAAGTTGGGTCTCCTGGGTCGTTGTTTCTTTGTACTTTTTCTGTGGACCTTTGCAAGCATTACAAGAATGGTAGTTACATCTAGATCGCAAATATCTTAGGAGTCCTGTGCTTTAAGTATGAGAAAGGCAGCAGGTACTCCCCAAAGGTTTTATGACTTGATCTTTGTGTTTGTGTGTAGGTGTGTGTGTGTATGTGTGTGATTCTCATATGAGTAACAGTCAATGAAATAAATCCCCTCCCACATTAGAAATACATTTCAGCATTCTCAGATGTTTGCTTTATGGTTTTAAATCACCTAAAGGAATGTCAGCTTTGAAATATCCTTCATCCAAGTCACAGATGTCTGGTAGACCCCATCCTGAGGCTGAATGGACAGAGGGAGCATTCTATCCTGAGAAGTGAAGTAACGACACATACTTCTAGAAATCTAAAAGGAAGGATAATTTGTATGTGTTTAGTCCTTCATGCAATACTTTAAAATGCATTTTCATATTTGGTCTTCACTGCAACTCCATGAGACACATTCATGTTATTTCTCCATTTAACGGCTGAGTAAACTGAGGCTTTACAAATTTAAATGAGTCAAGATTTGAACCTGGGCCTTCTGATACCCTAACCCATTGTCATTTCACTAAAGTAAGTTACTTGTCTTGGCTTGGGAAGGTCTTATCTTTAGGAATGTCACCTCATGGCATAATCTTTCCAGTGTGCCATGCATCAATGTATATAATTTTCTATATTTTACCAAGAGGGTTTCCTAGAAAATTATAAAGAAATCAAAATAATTGTTAGACCACAGATATGTTCATAGATGATGACCCAGATAAAATTCAGATGTAATTTTTTTCTATATGGGGGAGAACATGCTTTTCTCTGAATCAGGAACCTGAATGTTCCTGAACCTAGTTCATTATGTTGAACAACTCCACTCAAGGTCCTTCCTGTCCAAGACTTGCCCTGAGTACTGTTAGAATATTGACAGGAAGTCCTGGTTCTGTTAGAAGGATGTGGTAGGTATGCAACTGGTCTTAGATAGTCTTTCCCAAATTTTGTTGCACATCAGGATCCAGGCTTTCAGGATTGAAATCTCTAGGAAAAGGATCTGGATAGCTGTTTTTACAAGCTTTCTGGTGCACTTTTTGGGAAATGCCGCTTAGAAATTTCATTTAGGAAAGTGTTTAAGGGCCTGGGAACCCAACTCCACAGGAGTCAATGTAATAGGCTTGTCGCAGAAAGAGCTCATAGGGTTTGAATGTATAAGAATCTACCCCAATTTATTCTCCAAGGTCCAGGAGGACCAGAAGTCAAAGTAACCCTGGGGGGGGGGGGGTGGGGGTGCCTGAGTGGCTCAGTCAGTTAAGCATCGAACTCTTGATTTCAGCCCAGGTCATGATCTCACCATTTGTGAGATGGAGCCCCGTGTCAGGCTCTGCACTGATAGCATGGAAACCCGCTTGGGATTCTTTCTCTCCCTCTCTCTCTACCCCTCTCCCCTGCTTGCTCACTGTCTCTCTGTCTGTCAAAATGAATAAATAAACTTAAAAACAAAAAAACAAAAACAAAAGCAACAAAAAGTAACCCTAGGCCATTCTCCACAGCTCCCTAGACATTTAAATACTTGTCAAAATCCAGAGACTTTTGAAAATCATTTCCAGAGCACTAAGTTCATAGAACCATAGAATTGAGTACTAAAAGGGACTGTAAGGTTCTTTAGCTAAAACACTCAATCTGAAAACAATGAAAATAAATTATTATATAGAAAAGTGATCAAATAAAGCAAACATTTATTAATGCATTTAATAAGATTATACTTTAATAAGATTATAAGAAATGGAAAAAATCTACTGAGAGACAGTAAAGGAGACAGATAAGTGGAGAGCATAACTTCAGGAAGGAAAGATGGGATATTCTTAAAGAGTTTTTTTCACTCTCCTCTACAGAGTCCTTCAACATATTCTGGTGACGCTCAAAAGGAAGTTCTAACTCCTTGGCATTCATCCAAAGGCCCTTGGAATTCATTGTGTCCCCTCTTTACCCTCGTCATTCTCCTCTCCCTGCAGATGCTCTCTGGCTCCTCTGATTCCTGCATCTCTCCCCCTTGAAAACCACACAGCTGCCTCCAGATGACCATCTTTATCCTACTAACCTTCGTATTGTCTTCTAAAACGTGACCTCATCGCCCTTTGTCTCTGCACTTGGCATTAGCTTTCCTTCAGAGTATGTACTATCTAGCACTCCCCACATCCCGACTTCGCATTGTATGTGTGCGTGCTTGCTGTTTTGCACTCTTTTATGCAATTGTGCCATAACTGTTGGCTCTTTGGATTGTCCACTGCTGTCTTAGTGCCAGGCCCATAGTAGGCACTCGGTACACAGTTATTGAACGAGTAAGTAAATGAATTCTCCTTAACCTAGTCTATAAATTCTATGAGATCCCAATCAAATTCACAAAGAATTTACGGTTTTGGAACTTGATCAAATGACTCAAATTCATACATACTAAAGTTTAGAATATACATATTTTTTGGAACAAATTGTACTTGCAGAAACTTCTCCAAACAATAATGGAATAAATGTTTGGAGACACCTAGAGAATGACCATCACAGAATTATTCAGAAAGCAGAAAATGGAAAATATTTTTTAAGTCCATTAATGAGAGTGTAGTTATATGATCTATGGTTGGAGAAAAAAGGTACTAGAAGATAATATTTTTCAGAGATATTTCAGTGATGTAAATGAAGTGTTACCAAACAATATATACAACTTTTAAAATAAAGATATATGTATATTTACATATATGCATAGCATATCTGAAAGAATATTTATGAAGATATTAGTAATTATTTCTGATTGTGGGGAATATTATCTTGACTTATTTTTAGAATTCCTCATTTCTTTTTTTTAAAATGTTTATTTATTTTTGAGGGAGACAGAGAGAGACAGAACGCAAACAGTGGAGGGGCAGAGAGAGAGAGGGAGACACAGAATCCGAAACAGGCTCCAGGCTGTGAGCTGTTAGCATAGAGCCGGACAGGGGGCTTGAACCCACAAACTGTGAGATCATGACCTGAGTCAAAGCTGGATGCCTAACGACTGACCCACCCAGGAGACCCTAGAATTCCTCATTTCTACTATAGCCATGATTTATTTTTAAAATGAAAAGGTCTATTTTTACTTTGGAAAAGGGAAAACAGTATCCAGTACAATTTCCGTATTGTATACATGAAAAAATTGGTTCAAGATAGGAATTGTGTGTGTGTGTATTTAGGTATGTCCTCCCTCAAGTATGAAGATGGAGATGAAGAAGTTTCTTGAATATAATCCATCAGGAAGAAGAGCAGGCTTTGTTTTACTGAAAGATTGGGAGTTGTTTTAATTTTTCCTGAACCAAATAGCTATTTTTTAGTAATCCCAAGCTTAGCTGCCTAAGTGTCATGTGAGAAGACACTTGATTCAGAGAGAGATCTCCGCACACAGAATATGTTTACCACAGGACATTAAGGCAGCAAAATGTGACACTCGTCCACCCCCACACTGACTATATTTTTTTGGCTTGATTTTTATAGGTCTCCCCTGTTTTGTTTCTTAGCATAGTTATAGAACTTTTTTTTTTTTTCAACGTTTATTTATTTTGGGGACAGAGAAAGACAGAGCATGAATGGGGGAGGGGCAGAGAGAGAGAGACACAGAATCGGAAACAGGCTCCAGGCTCCGAGCCATCAGCCCAGAGCCCGACGCGGGGCTCGAACTCACAGACCGCGAGATCGTGACCTGGCTGAAGTCGGACGCTTAACCGACTGCGCCACCCAGGCGCCCCAGTTATAGAACTTTTTTTAAGCTTTATTTTAAGAGAGACAGAGAGGGAGAGAGAGAGGAGAGAAAGAGAGAGAGAGAAAACAGGGGAAGGGCAGAGAGAGAAAGGGGCCCAGAGGATCTGAAGCAGGCTCTGTGCTGACAGCAGAGAGCCTGACACAGGGCTCATACTCACGAACTGTGAAATCATGACATGAGCCAAAGTTGGGTGCTCAACTGACTGAGCCACCCAGGTTCCCCAATAGTTGTAGAACTTTCTATGGTCTTGATGTGTTCTATTTTTAAATTCATTTTCTATTTCTACTATAGTGAACCTCATCTGTCCACTCTTTAGATTTCTTCTCCTTTTCCCCTTTTCTTCTCTTTAAAATCTTATTTCCAGCATACATGAAGAAAAAAACCTATTTTCATGCCATTGAAAAAACTCACAACTGCCTAAATGCTGTTTCAGTTCTTGAAATGTAACAGTTAATATTGCAGGGTTTTCCATTGTCTGTATTTAACTTTTTACTCCATTCAAGTGTCTTTTACATCACCCTTAAATTTCACCTTTACTTTTTTGGTTTCTACCTTCTCTTTAGTACCTTGCCATAATTTTCTTTTCCTGTTTTCTTTTTGTCCTCTCTTTCTCTTCTCTCGCTCTCTTCCATTTTAACAAACCCAATGACGTGGAAGTTCCATGCCACAGACAGGAGCTGTCTGAGGACGCGTTCTCTTTCCTGCCACTGTCTCTGAAGCTTCCTCGGGCTTCCAGGGGATTTGCTCTTCCACTTCGGGATGGCTTTTCAGAAATCTCACCTTGAGAATGAAATCCAGCCATTTGCAACAACATGGATGAACTTTGCAGTCATTTTCATGAAATAGGTGAAGTCAGACAGAGAAACGTAAATACTGTACTGATCTCATTTATATGTGGAATTTCATGAAACAAACTCGTAGATGCAAAGAATAGATTACTGGTTGCTCGAGGAGTGGTGTGGGGAGGGGGGGGGGCGGTGCATGAAATGGGTGAAGAGGACCAAAAGGCAGAGGCTTCCAGTTGTAAAATGAGGAAGTCCTGGAGATGTCATGTACTGCATGGGGACTGTGGTTAATAAAGCTGTATTGCATGTTGGAGAGTTGCTGAAAGAGTAGATCCTAAAAGACAAAAATTTCTTTGTAAAGATGAATGTTAACTAGACTTATTGCAGTGATCATTTTACAATACGTAAAAAAAAAAAATCATTACATACTACACCCAAAGAGTAATATATAATGCTATGTGTCCAATATGCCTCAATAAAAAACAAAAGAAAAACAAACCAAAAACCCCACAACTTCACCTTGATATCCCAATTTTACCACTGGTTATAATTCTATTTGTGTACCTGATATTCTTGATATTTCTGATTTTCTGGAACAGTATTCCTTCTCAAATCCTCATACTGTCTGGCCTTAAACTAAGAAATATGCATTTATGGTGCACCTGGGTGGCTTAGTGTGTTGAGCGTCCCACTTAGGTCAGGCCGTGATCTCACAGGTCGCCTTGTGAGTTCGAGCCCTACATTGGGCTCTCTGCTGTCAGGGCAGAGCCTGCTTTGGATCCTCTGTCCCTATCCCTCTCTGCACCTTCCCTGCTCACACTCTGTGTCTCAAAAATATAATAACATAAAAATAAAGAAATAAGCACTTACAATCTACTTTCTTTGATATACATGCTATTAAATTTGAGACAAAGAAAAAGAGAAAATGCTATGTGGCAGTTCTCTGCAGGTTGCTCTGGAGACAAGGCATTTCAAGGCAGAAGCCTGCCTGTTGTCCTCGGTAAAGAACATAATGGTGCTAAGCAGTGTCTGGACACTGGGAAGGAAAAACTGTGGTTTGCTTCTTGTGCCCTTACTGCCCATTTGGTTTCTCTTTTAGTGGGGCAGGAAAGAAGTTTACTCTCCAGGATCTCTTAGAGGTCTTCCTAAATTCCTGGCTCTTTTTATTAAGTTTGAATAGAATCAGAGTTTTTTGTTCCTTTTTCTTGGAAGAGGCAATTGGTGCTCGGTGGCAGTACTAATGGCTGAGGGGTTGCATTTTGGCAATGTCAGTCTGCCTGGAATCCCATTCCCTGAGAAGTAGGAAGGCCATTTTCTTAACTTATGGACCTTGTTCTCAGGCAAGCTCCCACTGGGAGAAAGCCTGTGCTGGGCTTCTCTGTTTCCAGGGAAAGCCGGGCAGAGGGGTGGTTGAGGTCTCTGTTGATCTAGGATCAGCATTCGGCTTGTTCATAGAAATACTGAAGACTGCACACACAGCCCGCACCCAGATCCCCAGTTTCTACTGGAGTTCTCTCCATGCAGCGAGTTTCCTATATCTATCTCATGGCTTAACAGTGTCTCACATACAGAAGGTGCAGCAAGAAAGGCAAATCTCCACTGGTAGACTGAGCAACTTCTTGTCTGTTTTTTCCTCATGTGTATGATGTATCATAGTAACTTGATTGGTGAGCTTCCTCACAAAAAGGGCAAGGGTTTCTACTCTTTGTATTCCTGCTGGCATCTAGCTCATTACTTTATTCGCAGGGAGCACACAGAATGTCACTGACCTTTATTCAGCATCCACATTTGTAATTTTTATTTCATATTATAAAACTAGATGACTAGGTGATAGTTGCACAATCATGTGAAACCACCATGGAACTGTATGCTTACAGATGGTTAAAACATGAAACTAGGAAGAGTAGGTGAATAGCATCTTTTGAAGTGTCTTGCACAGTAGATCAATGAACTGTTGTTCTGTAACAAGCCACCATGAACTGTCACTGGTATACCAAATAGATGTGAATTTTTCATGTGTCTTGGGGTTCATCCCATCCAAGCTGGACTTACTTGAAGGCCTCTGATGAAGGTCTGGGCTGATGTAGTCATTGAGTGCTGGCTGGAGATTGGCTAAATAGGCATTAGGACCTGATGATGGACCTCAGTTCCATGTGTTTCTCATCTGCCCGAGGCCAGTGCAGCATGCCCTTCTCCTGGTGTTCCTGGAGGCGCCAGAGAGTAAGCCCCAAGCACAAGCTTATCTTGAGCCTCTCCCTGTGCCACTTCTGCTAATATCCTGTTGATCAAAGCAAGTCCGTGGAGCCCAAAGTCAAGTCTCAGGGTGAGTCACTCAACCACAGTGGATAGGAGGCACTAAACAGTGTATGGAAGAGAATACGGAAATAGGATGGTGTGAAGAATCAGGGCCAAATGATGTAATGTACCATACATTGTGTGGAATACTAGTGACTAGTGACCAATTCTATGAGAAGAATTATTTTATATAACTTTGTGGTGCCCTCCCACTGTGGCCAAGATTTTAATCAGACCTGTATTGTAATCTGGAATATCCATTTTCAGCAATTAGGATTGTGGTTGCACATTTCAGGGAGAGTGTAGTTTGGTGACAGTCTTGTCTAATATTCAGCCCAGCTGACAAAGACTGACCATGCTACGCTGAGCCTACATTTTCCAATCAATAAAGCACCTTCCGTGCCTTTCCTCACATTGGTGATTCTTTCATCTTGTTGCCCTTCTTAGTCACTTGTACCTATATCTGAATTGTACTGATCCTTACCCCAGACTCATTTCAAGATACTTTACCCCATGAAATCTTCCCTGAGCTTTATACTAAAAAAACATTTTTTTCCCCACCTTGGCTTATTCCCATGGCTTAGCATATTTGGCATACCATTCAGTCATGACTTACTTGCTACTGGGTTCTAAGTTCTGTGTATGTGTGATTCTTATGTGTCCAAACAGAATGCAAGCTCCTTAAAGAAGGAGTGAAAAAAATCCTAGGTTTGCAGATTGGAAATCCAAGCTCTCGTGCTGACTCTGCCATTACCTAGCTTGGCAAGCCATTTCAGTATGTGCCGATGCATCACTATTGTTATGGGGGGGTCCCTCAATGCAATGTGACTTAGCAGAAGGGAAGAGAGAGACACAGGGAGGCAAATCTCATGTAAAGAGCCACAGAGGGAAGAGGCCATGTAAACAAAGAGGCAGAGGTGAGAGTGATATGGCAATAAGCCAAGGGACATTTGGGAGTACCACAAGCTGGAAGAGGCAAGGAAGGATCTTACCCTAGAGGTTTCAAAGAGAACATGGCCCAGCCAACATCTTGATTTTAAGTTCTAGCCTCCGGAACTGTGACACAATAAATTTCTGTTGTTTGAAGCCATCTATCTGGTGGTGCTGTATTGTGCAGCCCTAGGAAAATCATACAGCCATCCTTCCACTGTGAAGTCTTGAACAAACGGTGTGAAATATGAGACTCTCTTGTGGTATGTTCGATCTATTTGCAATTCCCCAAAACACCTCATGTAGCACACTGTTAGAGAGTAAGTTCTCAATATATTTATTGTATTGATTTATTAAAAATTTATACCCTGATTTTATACAGGGTATGTTTAGAACAGTGAACAGCATTTAGAACAGAGAAACTATTCTGTATGATACAGTAACAGCATATACAAGACATTGTCCATTTGTCAAAGCTCATAAAACTGTATAAGAGAAACAGTGAACCATAATGTAAAGTATTCCACAGTCATGCAAGATGTTGATAATAGGGGAAAGTGTGGTGGGGAGAGGGAGTAGGTGGGGACTCTACTTTCCGAGCAATTGCTCTGTAACTGTAAAACCATTCTAAAAAAAAAAAAAATCTAATGGGAATGACTAATCTGCTCAATGAGATTTGAAGGTTCCCCCCCCCCCCACCAATCCTAAATTGAATTGTATCTCCATACAAAGGAAGGATGGAATTAAATGCAATAAAGTTCCTTAGCAGGGAAAACTGAACTTGCCCAAGTATACTAGTAAGTTCAATGACAAGTAATTATCACTGAAAGTAATAATAAATGTAACCATTCCTTTTATGACTAACTCTTGATTTCTTAAAAGATTCCATTTAAAATTTTTATTTTAAATTTTATTTTAAATTTTTTATTGTTATCTTAAATTGCTGAAAATGCATATTCCAGGTAAGACCTGGTTTGGGTGAAAACCATAAACATGGTGAGGAGGCACCGGAGAGTGATATGGCAGAATGTGGACAATGAGATAATGTGTACAGGTATCCTGCTATGTTTTCCCCAAAGGAAACAAAACCAAAGACTACTAGAGATTCTCATGGTTGTTGTGTCTTTGGCAACCTTTTAAGAGTGACAATGACTTCACATTTGGTTTTTTGACTCAGGAAGTCATCCATTAAGATAGAGAACAGTTAGACTATTTTGTCTCTCCTGTGGTAAAAGTGTGTGTCCTTCCTTCCTATAATGTTACATCCAGGAAGATTGGTGGGGCTAGTTTTAGGATGGAAGTTTCTCATTCAAACTATCCTTGTTGGATTTTCTCCTTACTGTCTAAATGAATCACACATCACTTGTGATCATTTGGGAAATTATGACACACGCAACACATGGAAGTTGACTTTTACTACGTTAATCTAAGCTGTCTGATAGACAGCAGTGATGAGTGACTTATAAGGCAGTAGAAGGAAAAATGATATTTCATACTTGTTTCCATGTACAGTGTTGCATAAATGTAATGTAGTAATTGTGATATTACACAAAATTGATTCTGATCAAAATATCCCTTTCCATTGATTAAATGTGAAAGCGATTTATATCTCTCAAGTCAATATCAAGAAATCATAATTATGTTAATGAAAATAGTACCAATAAGGCAAATAGGCATGGGCTTTGTGCCACTCAATTTCAGGCACTGTATAGTAAATGAATTCTTAAAAGTGACACTTTAAACCCATAACCAGTAAATAAATCAAATTAGTAATCAAAAATCTCCCAAGAAACGAGAGTCCAGGGCTGATGGGTTTCCAGGGGATTCCTCTATTCTTAGAGGATAATAGAATTCCTGTATTCTTAGAATAGAATCACCTATTCTTTTGAAGCTGTTCCAAAAAAATAAAAATGGAAGGAAAAGTTCCAAAGTCATTTGATGAGGCCAGAATTACCTTGATTCCAAAAGCAGATAAAGACCCACTAGAAAGGAGAAGTACAGACCAATTTCCCTGGTGAACATGGATGCAAAAATCCTCAAAAAGATACTAGCCAAACAGATCCAACAATACAGTCAAAGAATTATTCACCATGACCAAGTATGCTTTACACCTGGGATGCAGGGTGGTTCAATATCCACAGAATAACCAATGTGATACATCACCTCAATAAAAGAAAGGACAAGAACAACATGATCCTCTGAATAGATGCAGAGAAAGCATTTGACAAAATACAGCATCCTTTATTGATAAAACCCTCAAGAATGTAGGGATAGAAGGATCATACCTCAAGATCATGAAAGCCATATATGAAAGACTTACCACTAATATCATCCTCAATGGGGAAAAACTGAGAGCTTCCCCCCTAAGATGAGGAACATGACGGAATGTCCACTGTCGCCACTGTTACTCAACATTGTATTGGAAATCCTAGCCTCAGAAATCAGACAACATAAAGGAATAAAGGGCATCCAAATCGGCAAGGAGGAAGTCAAACATTCACTCTTCACAGACAACATGATACTCTATATGGAAAACAGAAAAGATTCCACCAAAAAACTGCTAGAACTGATCCATGAATTCAGCAAAGTCGCAGGATATAAAATCAATGCACAGAAATCAGTTGCATTCCTATACACTAATAATGAAGCAACAGCAGGAGAAATCAAAGAATTGATCCCATTTACAGTTGCACCAAATCTCATAAAATATGTAGGAATAAACGTAACCAAAGAGGTGAAAAATCTATACACTGAAAACTATAGAAAGCTTATGAAATAAATTGAAGAAGACACACCAAAAACAAAACCAAAAACAAGTGGAAAAACATTCCGTGCTCATGGACAGGAAGAACAAATATTGTTAAAATGATGATACAATGTAAAGCAATCTACATATTCAATGCAATCCCCATTGAAATAACACCAGCATTCTTGACAGAACTAAAACAATCAATCTTCAAATTTGTGTGGAACCAGAAAAGACTCCGAATAGCCAAAGCAATCCTGAAAAAGAAAACCAAAGTTGGAGGCATCACAATCCTGGACTTCAAGATGAATTACAAAGCTATAATTATCAAGAAAGTATGGTACTGGCACAAAAACAGGCACTCATATCCACGGAACAGAATAGAGAACCCAGAAATGGACCCACAAACATCTGGCTAACTGATGTTTGACAAAGCAGGAAAGAATATCCAATGGAATAAACACAATCTCTTCAGCAAATGGTGCTGGGAAAGCTGGACAGCAACATGCAGAAAAATGAAGCTGGACCACTGTCTCATACCATACAAAAAACTAAACTCAAAATTGAGGAAAGACCTAAACATAAGACAGGAAGCCATCAAAGTCCTCGAGGAGAAGGCAGGCCACAACCTCTTTGACCCAGGCTGCAGCAACTTTGTTGACATGTCTCTGGAGGCAATTAAAAAAAAAAAGCAAAAAGTAAAGTATTGGGACCTCATTAAGATAAAAAGCTTGTGGTGCTCGCTTCGGCAGCACATATACTAAGATAAAAAGCTTGTGCACCACAAAGGAAAAAATCAGCAAAACTAGAAGGCAACCAACATAATGGGAGATGATATTTGCCAATGACATATCACGTAAAGGGTTAGTATCTAAAATCTAGAAAGAACTTAGCAAACTCAACATCATCCCCCCCCCCAAAAAAGAAATAATCCAGGGAATAAATGGGCAAAAGACCTGAATAGTTCCTGTTCCAAAGAAGACATCCAGATGGCTAACAGACACATGAAAAGATGTTCAACATCACGCATCATCAGGGAAATACAAATTAAAACCACAGTGAGATACTACCTCACCCCTGTCAGAATGGCTGAAATAAACAACTCAGACGACAACAACAGTTGTTGGCGAGGCTGCGGAAAAAGAGGATCCCTTTTGCAGTGCTGGTGGGAATGCAAATTGGTGCAGCTACTCTTGTAAACAGTATGAAGGTTCATCGAAAAATTAAAAATAGAACTACCCTACAACCCAGCAGTTACACTACCAGGTATCTGTCCAAGGGATTCAGGTGTGCTGTTTCAAAGGGGTACACACACCCAATGTTTATAGCAGTGCTATCGACAATAGGCAAAGTATGGAAAGAGCCCAAATGTTCATGGATGGATGAATGGATAAAGAAGATGTGGTGTATGTATATACGATGGAGTATTACTTGGCAATGAAAAAGAATGAAATATTGCCATTTGCAACAATGTGGGTGGAAGCAGAGTGTATTATGCAAAGCGAAATTAGCTAGTCAGGGAAAGACAAGTATCATATAACCACTCATATGATGAATTTAAGATACAAAACAGATGAACATAAGGGAAGGGAAGCAAAAAATAATATAAAAACAAAGATGGGGAGAAAAGATAAACTCTTAAATACAGAGAACAAACTAAGAGTTGTTGGAGGGGTTTTGGGTGGGGGGAATAGGCTAAATGGGTAAGGGGCATTAGGGAGGACACTTGTTGGGATGAGCACTGGGTATTATACATAGGGCATGAATCAGTGGAATCTACTCCTGAAATCATTATAGCACTGTATGCTAACTAACCTGGATGTACATTGAAAAATTAAAAACAAAAATTTAAAGGTGAAAATTTCACTTTATAATCATGCAATATGCCCTTTATTGGAAGATATACAAAATCATTAAATCTGGTTAGGGAGAGGAAATTCTGGTTGAGCAATAGCATCAAATAGTAACCCATTTAATTATCTCTCATCTTTTAAGGTGTTCTCAATGAATGCCTGAATTGCCTGTGTTCAGAAAGCAAGTAATTCAGAATTAAATCATGCCCTGTTGGAACAAGGCTATAGCCAGAGATCCAAATGAAACAGATATAAGTAACATGCCTCGTAGAAAATTTAAAGCAATAATCATAAGGATAATCACTGGACTTGAGAAGAGTGGAAGACAAGAGTGAGGTACTTAACACAGAGATAAGGAATAACATAGCAAAAAAGGGCTCAATAAAAGATACGAGAAAAACACTTAATGGAATGAACAGCAGTATGGAAGGAGCAAAGGAACAAGTTAGTGACCTAGAAGAAACAGGGAATGTAATCAAGCTGAACAAAAGAGAGAAGAGTTATGCAAAACTAGAATAGATTTCTTCAACTCAGTGACTTCATCAAATGAAATAACATTCATTTTAACAAAGTCCCAGAAGAAGAAGAAGAAGAAGAGAGAAAACGGGGCTGAAAATTTATTTGAATAAATAATAGCTGAAAACTTCCCATATCTGGAGAAGTCCAGATCCAGGTCCAGAATGCACAGAGAACTCGTGCCAGAATCAACAAAAGGAGATGCACACCAAGACCTACTGTAATTAACTTTGCAAAATACACAGATAAAGACAAAAATTTTAAAGCAGCAAGACAAAAGAAGTCAGTAAGTTACAAGGGAAACCCCATAAGGTTAGGAGGAGATTTTCAATAGAAACTTCACAAGTCAGAAGGGAGTGGCAGGATATATTCAAAGTGCTGAATGGGAAAAAATCTGCAGCCAAGAATATCCTATCCAACCAAGAATATTGTCTCAGAATAGAAGGAGAGCTAAAGAATTTCCCAGACAAATAAAAACTGAAGGAGTTCATGACCACTAAACCAGCTCTCAATAAATATTAAAAGGGATTCTTTGAGTGGATATGGGAGACTAAAAGTGACAGTACAGAGGTAGGATACACAAAAGCAGTAAAAGTGAGTATTTTAGTAAAAAATCAGTCAAGGGACTCACACGAAAAGGATATAAAATATAATAACACCTACCTTAAATATGGGGAGGAGAGGAGAAAAAAATGAGTTCCAACTTAATGCATCTCAGCTTAATATAGACTGTTGTATGCAGAAGAGGTTATATACAAATGTAATGGTGATCTATATCAAAAGCCACAAATAAATATGCAAAGAATAGGAATAAATTAAAATATATTAGTAAAGAAAATGATGAAAACATGAAAGAGAGAAAGACGAGACAGGATCAGAAAAAATCTTTAGAAACAACTGTGAAACAAGTATTGAAATGGCAATAAATACGTATCTGTCAATAATTACTTTAAATGTAAATGGGCTAAATGCTCCAATAAAAACACAGGGTGGAGGCACCTGGGTGGCTCTGTTGGTTAAGTCTCCGACTCTTGGTATCACTCAGCTGAGGTCAACATCTTGCTATGGTGAGATTGAGTCCAGTGCTGGGCTCTGTGCTGAATGAGCAGCTGGCCTAAGATTGTTTCTCTCCCGGGGCGCCTGGGTGTCTCAGTTAAGAATCCGACTCTTGGAGCAGAACGGAGTCGCCGGAGCCAAGCGCAGACGAGAGGCCCACGGAAGAGGGTAGGAAGGGCGGCGAGGCGGTGCGCGCTCCACGGACTGGCGGGAGGGAGCCGGGGCGGAGGGGCGGCTCGCCGGCCAAGCAGAGCCCCCGAGTCTGGCTGGCAAAAGCGGAGGGGCCGGTCGGACTGTGTTCCAACAACAAGCACAACTTAGCGACTTAGCGTCTGGGAGGTCATAAGTTAACAGCTCTGCTCGGAAAGCGGGAAGGCTGGAGGACAAAGGGAGGGAGAGCTGCTGAGCCCCCTGACGACAGAGCTCAGTTTGGTGGGGAACAAAGGCGCTCGCCAGCGCCATCTCCCCCGCCCATCCCCCAGCCAAAATGCCAAAGAGAACCAGTTCCTGCCAGGGAACTTGCTCGCTCCGCGCAAACACCCAACTCTGCGCTTCTGCGGAGCCAAACCTCCGGCAGCGGATCTGACTCCCTCCCGCTGCCACAGGGCCCCTCCTGAAGTGGATCACCTAAGGAGAAGCGAGCTAAGCCTACCCCTCCTGCCCCCATGCACCTTGCCTACCCACCCCAGCTAATACATCAGATCCCCAGCATCACAAGCCTGGCAGTGTGCAAGTAGCCCAGACGGGCCATGCCACCCCACAGTGAATCCCGCCCCTAGGAGAGGGGAAGAGAAGACACACACCAGTCTGACTGTGGCCCCAGCGGTGGGCTGGGGGCAGACATCAGGTCGGACTGCGGCCCCGCCCACCAACTCCAGTTATACACCACAGCACAGGGAAAGTGCCCTGCAGGTCCTCACCACGCCAGGGACTATCCAAAATGACCAAGCGGAAGAATTCCCCTCAGAAGAATCTCCCGGAAATAACAACAGCTAATGAGCTGATCAAAAAGGACTTAAATAACATAACAGAAAGTGAATTTAGAATAATAGTCATAAAATTAATCGCTGGGCTTGAAAACAGTATAGAGGACAGCAGAGAATCTCTTGCTACAGAGATCAAGGGACTAAGGAACAGTCACGAGGAGCTGAAAAACACTTTAAATGAAATGCAAAACAAAATGGAAACCACCACGGCTCGGATTGAAGAGGCAGAGGAGAGAATAGGTGAACTAGAAGATAAAGTTATGGAAAAAGAGGAAGCTGAGAAAAAGAGAGATAAAAAAATCCAGGAGTATGAGGGGAAAATTAGAGAACTAAGTGATACACTAAAAAGAAATAATATACGCATAATTGGTATCCCAGAGGAGGAAGAGAGAGGGAAAGGTGCTGAAGGGGTACTTGAAGAAATAATAGCTGAGAACTTCCCTGAACTGGGGAAGGAAAAAGGCATTGAAATCCAAGAGGCACAGAGAACTCCCTTCAGACGTAACTTGAATCGATCTTCTGCACGACATATCATAGTGAAACTGGCAAAATACAAGGATAAAGAGAAAATTCTGAAAGCAGCAAGGGGTAAACGTGCCCTCACATATACAGGGAGACCTATAAGACTCGTGACTGATCTCTCTTTTGAAACTTGGCAGGCCAGAAAGAATTGGCACAAGATTTTCAGGGTGCTAGACAGAAAAAATATGCAGCCGAGAATCCTTTATCCAGCAAGTCTGTCATTTAGAATAGAAGGAGAGATAAAGGTATTCCCAAACAAAAACTGAAGGAATTTGTCACCACTAAACCAGCCCTACAAGAGATCCTAAGGGGGACCCTGTGAGACAAAGTACCAGAGACATCACTACAAGCATAAAACATACAGACATCACAATGACTCAAAACCCGTATCTTTCTATAATAACACTGAATGTAAATGGATTAAATGCGCCAACCAAAAGACAGAGGGTATCAGAATGGATAAAAAAACAAGACCCATCTATTTGCTGTCTACAAGAGACTCATTTTAGACCTGAGGACACCTTTAGATTGAGAGTGAGGGGATGGAGAACTATTTATCATGCGACTGGAAGCGAAAAGAAAGCTGGAGTAGCCATACTTAGACAAACTAGACTTTAAATTAAAGGCTGTAACAAGAGATGAAGAAGGACATTATATAATAGTTACAGGGTCTATCCATCAGGAAGAGCTAACAATTATAAATGTCTATGCGCCGAATACCGGAGCCCCCAAATATATAAAACAATTACTCATAAACATAAGCAACCTTATTGATAAGAATGTGGTAATTGCAGGGGACTTTAACACCCCACTTACAGAAATGGATAGATCATCTAGACACACGGTCAATAAAGAAACAAGGGCCCTGAATGAGACATTGGATCAGATGGACTTGACAGATGTATTTAGAACTCTGCATCCCAAAGCAACAGAATATACTTTCTTCTCGAGTGCACATGGAACATTCTCCAAGATAGATCATATACTGGGTCACAAAACAGCCCTTCATAAGTTTACAAGAATTGAAATTATACCATGCATACTTTCAGACCACAATGCTATGAAGCTTGAAATCAACCACAGGAAAAACTCTGGAAAACCTCCAAAAGCATGGAGGTTAAAGAACACCCTACTAACGAATGAGTGGGTCAACCAGGCAATTAGAGAAGAAATTTAAAAATATATGGAAACAAACAAAAATGAAAATACAACAATCCAAACGCTTTGGGACGCAGCGAAGGCAGTATTGAGAGGAAAATACATTGCAATCCAGGCCTATCTCAAGAAACAAGAAAAATCCCAAATACAAAATCTAACAGCACACCTAAAGGAAATAGAAGCAGAACAGCAAAGGCAGCCTAAACCCAGCAGAAGAAGAGAACTAATAAAGATCAGAGCAGAAATAAACAATATAGAATCTAAAAAAACTGTAGAGCAGATCAATGAAACCAAGAGTTGGTTTTTTGAAAAAATAAACAAAATTGACAAACCTCTAGCCAGGCTTCTCAAAAAGAAAAGGCAGATGACCCAAATAGATACAATCATGAATGAAAATGGAATTATTACAACCAATCCCTCAGAGATACAAACAATTATCAGGGAATACTATGAAAAATTATATGCCAACAAATTGGACAACCTGGAAGAAATGGACAAATTCCTGAACACCCACAGTCTTGCAAAACTCAATCAGGAGGAAATAGAAAGCTTGAACAGACCCATAACCAGCGAAGAAATTGAATCGGTTATCAAAAATCTCCCAACAAATAAGAGTCCAGGACCAGATGGCTTCCCAGGGGAGTTCTACCAGATGTGTAAAGCAGAGATAATACCTATCCTTCTCAAGCTATTCCAAGAAATAGAAAGGGAAGGAAAACTTCCAGACTCATTCTATGAAGCCAGTATTACTTTGATTCCTAAACCAGACAGAGACCCAGTAAAACAAGAGAACTACAGGCCAATATCCCTGATGAATATGGATGCAAAACTTCTCAATAAGATACTAGCAAGTCGAATTCAACGGCATATAAAAAGAATTATTCACCATGATCAAGTGGGATTCATTCCTGGGATGCAGGGCTGGTTCAACATTCGCAAATCAATCAACGTGATACATCACATTAACAAACAAAAAAAGAGAAGAACCATATGATCCTGTCAATCGATGCAGAAAAGGCCTTTGACAAAATCCAGCACCCTTTCTTAATAAAAACCCTTGAGAAAGTCGGGATAGAAGGAACATACTTAAAGATCATAAAAGCCATTTATGAAAAGCCCACAGCTAACATCATCCTCAACGGGGAAAAACTGAGAGCTTTTTCCCTGAGATCAGGAACACGACAGGGATGTCCACTCTCACCGCTGTTGTTTAACATAGTGCTGGAAGTTCTAGCATCAGCAATCAGACAACAAAAGGAAATCAAAGGCATCAAAATTGGCAAAGATGAAGTCAAGCTTTCGCTTTTTGCAGATGACATGATATTATACATGGAAAATCCAATAGACTCCACCAAAAGTCTGCTAGAACTGATACGTGAATTCAGCAACGTTGCAGGATACAAAATCAATGTACAGAAATCAGTTGCATTCTTATACACTAACAATGAAGCAACAGAAAGACAAATAAAGAAACTGATCCCATTCACAATTGCACCAAGAAGCATAAAATACCTAGGAATAAATCTAACCAAAGATGTAAAGGATCTGTATGCTGAAAACTATAGAAAGCTTATGAAGGTAATTGAAGAAGATTTAAAGAAATGGAAAGACATTCCCTGCTCATGGATTGGAAAAATAAATATTGTCAAAATGTCAATACTACCCAAAGCTATCTACACATTCAATACAATCCCAATCAAAATTGCACCAGCATTCTTCTCGAAACTAGAACAAGCAATCCTAAAATTCATATGGAACCACAAAAGGCCCCGAATAGCCAAAGGAATTTTGAAGAAGAAGACCAAAGCAGGAGGCATCACAATCCCAGACTTTAGCCTCTACTACAAAGCTGTCATCATCAAGACAGCATGGTATTGGCACAAAACCAGACACATAGACCAATGGAATAGAATAGAAACCCCAGAACTAGACCCACAAACGTATGGCCAACTCATCTTTGACAAAGCAGGAAAGAACATCCAATGGAAAAAAGACAGCCTCTTTAACAAATGGTGCTGGGAGAACTGGACAGCAACATGCAGAAGGTTGAAACTAGACCACTTTCTCACACCATTCACAAAAATAAACTCAAAATGGATAAAGGACCTAAATGTGAGACAGGAAACCATCAAAACCTTAGAGGAGAAAGCGGGAAAAGACCTCTCAGACCTCAGCCGTAGCAATGTCTTACTCGACACATGCCCAAAGGCAAGGGAATGAGAAGCAAAAGTGAATTACTGGGACCTTATGAAGATAAAAAGCTTCTGCACAGCAAAGGAAACAACCAACAAAACTAAAAGGCAACCAACGGAATGGGAAAAGATATTCGCAAATGACATATCGGACAAAGGGCTAGTATCCAAAATCTATAAAGAGCTCACCAAACTCCACACCCGAAAAACAAATAACCCAGTGAAGAAATGGGCAGAAAATATGAAAAGACACTTCTCTAAAGAAGACATCCGGATGGCCAACAGGCACATGAAAAGATGTTCAACGTCGCTCCTCATCAGGGAAATACAAATCAAAACCACACTCAGATATCACCTCACGCCAGTCAGAGTGGCCCAAATGAACAAATCAGGAGACTATAGATGCTGGAGAGGATGTGGAGAAACGGGAACCCTCTTGCACTGTTGGTGGGAATGCAAATTGGTGCAGCGGCTCTGGAAAGCAGTGTGGAGGTTCCTCACAAAATTAAAAATAGACCTACCCTATGACCCAGCAATAGCACTGCTAGGAATTTATCCAGGGGATACAGGAGTGCTGACGCATAGGGGCACTTGTACCCCAATGTTTATAGCAGCACTCTCAACAATAGCCAAATGATGGAAAGAGCCTAAATGTCCATCAACTGATGAATGGATAAAGAAATTGTGGTTTATATACTTAATGGAATACTACGTGGCAATGAGAAAAAACAAAATATGGCCTTTTGTAGCAACGTGGATGGAACTGGAGAGTGTGATGCTAAGTGAAATAAGCCATACAGAGAAAGACAGATACCATATGGTTTCACTCTTATGTGGATCCTGAGAAACTTAACAGGAACCCATGGGGGAGGGGAAGGAAAAAAAAAAAAGAGGTTAGAGTGGGAGAGAGCCAAAGCATAAGAGACTGTTAAAAACTGAGAACAAACTGAGGGTTGATGGGGGGTGGGAGGGAGGGGAGGGTGGGTGATGGGTATTGAGGAGGGCACCTTTTGGGATGAGCACTGGGTGTTGTATGGAAACCAATTTGTCAATAAATTTCATATATAAAAAAAATAAAAAAATAAATAAAATAAAAAATAAATAAAATAAAAATAAAAAGGTAAAAAAAAAAAAGAATCCGACTCTTGGTTTTAGCTCAGGTCATAATCTCACAGTTTGTGAGTTCAAGCCCCACATCACACTCTGTGCTGACAGCATGCAGCCTGGCTGGGATTCTCTCTGTCCCTCTCTGTCTGCCCCTCCTCTTCTCTGTCTCTCAAAATAAACTTTAAAAAAAAAATGTAAAAGATTCTCTCTCTCCTCTCTCTGCTCCTCTCCTTCTTGCATGCATGCACTCTCATGCTTTGTCTCTCAAAATAAATAAATAAATAAATAAATAAATAAATAAACAAACAAATAAACAAACAAACAAATACATAAATAAATAAACAACAACAAGACATAGGGTAACAGTAAATTAAAAACACAGACACATCTATATGCTGTCTACAAGAGGCTCATTGTAGACCTAAAAACACCTGCAGATTAAAAGTGAGAGGATACTGAAATATCTATCATGCAAATCGAGGTCAAAAGAAAGCAAGAGTAGCAATAGTTGTATCAGTGAAAATAGACCTTTAAAGCAAAAATTACAACAAAAAACACAGAAGGACACTATATAATAAAAAAGTTGACAATGAAATAAGAAAATATAACAATCGTAAATACTTATGTACCCACCATTAGAGTACCCAAATACATAAAACAGTTAGTAACAAAAAAAAAGAAGAAACTAATTGTTAGTAATACAAGAATAGTAGGGAATTTTAACACCCCACTCAGATCAATGGACAGGTCATCTAAACAGAAAATCAACAAGGAAACAATGGCTGTGAATGATACACTGGAATAGATGGATTTAACATATATATTCAGAACATTCCATCTTAAAACAGGAGAATACACATTATTTTCAAGTGCACATGGAGCATTCTCCAGAATAGATTACACACCAGCCCACTAAACAAACCCCAACAAATTTGAGAAGACTGAAATCATCCAATGCATCTTTTCTGACCGTGATAGAATAAAACTAGAAGTCAATCACAAGACAAAATCTTGAAAGACGACAAATTCATGGAGGTTAAATAACATGCTACTAAAAAATGAATGGGTCTACCAGGAAATAAAATAAGAAGTGAAAAAGTGCATGGAAACAAATGGAAAGGGAAACACAATGGTGCAAAAACTCTGGGATACAGCAAAAGCAGTTCTAAGAGGGAGGTTTATAACAATATAGGCCTACGTTAATAAGCAAGAAAAATCTCACATAAAAACCCTAACCTTACACCTGAAGGAGCTAGAAAAAGAACAACAAAAAAACCTAAAAGCAGCAGAAGGAAGGAAATAATAAAGATTAGAGCAGAAATAAATTATACAGAAAGTAAACAAATACATGGAACAGACTAATGAAATCAGGAAATGGTTCTTTGAAAAAATTACTATGTAATAAACCTGTAGCCAGACTTACCAAGAAGAGAAAGGATTCAAATAAGTCAAATCACAAATGAAAGAGAAGACATTAAAAAAAGAGAGGAGAAATAACAACTCCACAGAGATAAAAACAATTATAAGAATATTATTAAAAACTATATACCAATAAGTATGACAACCTAGAAGAAAAGGAGAAAGTCCTAGAAACATATAACCTCCCAAAACTAAAAGAGGAAGACCCAGAAAATTTGAACAAATAACCAGTAATGAAATTGAATCATTAATCAAAAAATGAACAAACAACAGTCCAGGACCAGAAAGCTTCACAGATGAGTTCTACCAAGCATTTATGGAAGAGTTAATACCTATTCTTCAAAAACTATTACAAACAAATAGAAAAAGAAGGAAAACTCCCAAATTAATTCCATAAGGCTGACATTACCCGATACCCAAACCATGTGAAGATAGCACTAACATACAACTCTAGGCCAATATCCCTGATAAACATAAATACAAATTCTCAACAAAATATTAGCAAACTGAATTCAGCAAAACATTAAATAAATAATTCACCATGATCAGGTTGGAGTTATTCTTGTGTTGTAAGGGTGGTTCATTATAAACAAATCAATCAACGTGATACATCACGTCACTAAGAGAAAGAATAAGAACCAGATGACTATTTCAGTGGACACAGAAAAAGCATTTGCCAAAGTGCAAAATCCATTCAATATAAAAACCCTCAACAAAGTAGGAATAGAGGAAACATATGTCAGAAGGCTGAATACAAAAAAACCCACAGCTAATATCATACTCAATGGGGGAAAAACTGAGAGCTTTCCCCCTAAGGTCAGACACCAGACAAGGATGTCCACTCACACCACCTTTACTCAACATAGTACTGGAAGTCCTAACCACAGACATTAGACAATGAAAAGAAATAAAAGAAATAAAAAAATCTAAATATGTAAATACGTAAAAATTTCACTATTTGCATCTGATATAATACCACATATAGAAAACCTAAGGACGACACTAAGACCATGCTAGAATTGATAAACAAATTCAATGCACTTGGTATATACAAAGTCTGTGTACCGAAATCTGTTGCGTCTGTATACGCCGATAATGACACCGCAGAAAGACAAATTAGAAAAGAAGAGAAGAGAAGAGAAAAGAAAAGAAGAGAAAAGAAAAGAAAAGAAAAGAAAAACAAAACAACCCCCCAAAAACAATCCCACTTACAACGGTACCAAAAATAATAATGAAGACCACGAAAAGAAATAAAGGAACAAAGAAACATCCGGGCACGAGCGAGCGGGTCTCCCTGTACGTCAGCTACGTTAGAGGGTCCCTCTCCTAGAGGCCCCTTCAGCTCAACGGTGGGCTGCGGTGTCCCTGTCTCTAGCCCGATTCATCTTGGTGCGAGGACCCTAAGTGGCCAAGCAGGCCCCCGGTCCACGGGAAAAATCATGCTCTGGGTCCAGCGGAGTTGTGTGTCTCGGGCACAGCGGTCAAGGGGTTGGCGAGATGTGTGTGGAGGAGAGGAGGTATCTGTTCCGGGGCCGCCCTCCCGGGCACCGCTCTGGCTGAGAAGAGGGCAGTGGGGCGCGGCCTGGACCTGGACGACAGTTACTGCCTGCTCCTGGGCTGAGGGCTGAGGGTAGTGGGGCAATGCCCACGCTGGCTCCTGTGACGCAGTTCGTCCTGGGCACCTTCTGTGGTTTCTGTGCAGGTGCCGGTTGCCGTGATGACCGAGGAGGCTAAACTCCTCTCTCCGCCTGGTTGTTCAGACGCCCGATCCTCCCGTGTTCTCGGTACGTGGACTGACCCGCCACCCTCCCATGCCACCAGACCCCTTGTGCCAATATCTCCTGTTTCAGAGTGCTTTCGCCTTGTCCGGAAAGTAAACAAACAACACTCGCAGATACCCACCCCGCGAGAGAACAAAGAGACGTCCGGCCCCGAGCGAGCGAGTGGGTCGCCCTTGTGCCTCAGTGTACTTTAGAGACTCGGTCTCTTAGAGACACCTGAAGCTCAACGATGGGTTGCGGTGTCCCTCCCTGTCTCTGGCCCGGTTCCATCCCCGGACGAGTCCCACAGTCTCTTTGCACGACGACGACGACGACGACGACGACGACGACGACACCACCGCTCGCTCACGTGAGCCGGAGGCAACGTGCTAACGGGACCGGAGGGTGGCACTGTGGATTCAAAGTGACCTACGCGCCGAAGCGTCTGTAAACGTGGTGTCCAGAAACCTTGGACGTTGCCGTGCCCTGGATGAAATCGTCGCTCTGGAGACTCGGGCACGTGTCGCCCACCTTCTCTACGTTCTTCCTACCTTTAGCCTCCCTGTGTGTGTTTGCCCGACATCTTGCCTGATGGTTCACGGAGGAATGAGACACCCATCCGGCAAGAGCTGATGCTCCACTCACCACGGCACATGACTGACGGAAAAGAATACGCACGGGCCCGCACTCATCTTACCCTTCGTTCTCCACCGTGTCAGAAAAACATGTGGCCTGCCTTCCTCCTGTCCAAAGCCAAACTGGAAGGAAGACTTAGATGTAAAGGAAACGTTAGAGAAGCTTTCAAAAAGTAGCAGCAAGCAAGCAAGCAAGCAAGCAAAGTAAACCACCCACCCCTACCCTCCTGCCCAGCAGGTGCAAGAAGCGTGCGCGGAGCACTCTCCTCCTTTTCTCCCTGGAGGTTCCCCCCCCCCCCCCCCCCAGGATGTCTTTCCTACGCCACCAGGGGAGTGACATTCTTATCCTCAAGGACAGGAGGAGAAGTGGAGAGAATTCTAGAGGAGAAAAGATCTTGGTTGGTTGGTTTCGTTGGTTTTAAAATCCTCCTCATCCTTTAGCCTCCCCATGTAGTTCAGTTAGTCGTCCACCGTCGCTTCTCCTTGTTCAACCCAATATACAAGCGTTGAGGTCTGGCCACTTCTCAGGGTCTTGGTTTACCTCAGGAGGGGCTCTACCTGTCACGTGAAACTTGTAGGAAATCAATGTGTCAGCTCCTTGTACGGTTAGCCTGTCTCGTGTCAGTGTCACCCTCAGGGTCACCTGCAAACCCTAAGAGGGTGGAGGCATAGGGTGTGTCTCGGTGACACCTTCCTTCTCCCTGCCGGCCCCCCCCCCCCCCCCCCCCCCTTTGGACTGTAGGGTCCTCTGGGAACCGGGACATTTTTAGTGAGTGGCTATTAACTCCTTCCGTTCTCCATCTCCCGCCGCCGCCGCCGCCGCCGCCGCCGCCGCCGCCGCCGCCGCCGCCGTAGTAGTAGTGTGTTTATTGAGGACAGTAATGGTGAAAGCCATATTCTTGTCGCTTGCCACGCCGTGCACTTGCACCCATGTTCCCCGTAGCTGTTTGTGGTCTTTGGACTTCGTCGTGGCCCCGTGCGACAAAGGACTTTGCTTAAGCTTTATCCGTGGTCGTTCGTTTATCCATCACCCCCTTTCTGCCCCCCCCCGCAGCTTGGTTTGTAATGTTTCCGAGAGAGACGTTCCCCCGCTTGACCCGACAGAATAAAAATGGCTCGTCCGGGGGCGCCTGGGGGGCTCGGTCGGTTGAGCGTCCGACTTCGGCTCACGTCATGATCTCGCGGTCCGTGGGTTCAAGCCCCGCGTCGGGCTCTGTGCTGACAGCTCAGAGCCTGGAGCCTGGTTTGGATTCTGTGTCTCCCTCTCTCTCTGACCCTCCCCCGTTCATGCTCTGTCTCTCTCTGTCTCAAAAATACATAAATGTTAAAAAATTAAAAAAAAAAAAAAAAAAAAAAAAAGGCTCGTCCGTCCGTTGTTGTTCTGGGAGTACTCTCTCGCGTGGTTTCGGTTTGACCGTCCGTCTCCCTCCCTCCCTCCCTCCCTCCCTCCCTCCCTCCCTCCCTGCCCGCCGAAATGTGTCTAAGTCCTCCCTCCCGGGAGCGCGGGCGCCGCCTGGGCCGCTCTGGGCCGCCCGTGCCTCACGGGCGCCCGCGGCCCGCCCGGTGTGTGCGGGGAATTTTCCGCGCACGTCCGCCTCGGCCGGCCGGGGAGTCGAGTGGCCGGTCTGCCCCGCCCTTTCCAGCGGCAGCCGCCCCGATGCATTTTTCGAGTGTCCCTTGGGCTGCCGGGGTCGCGCCGTGCCGGCCGGGAGCTCCCGAGGCGGACGCCCTCCGCCGGCCTGGGACCGAGAGGCGGCATCCGGAGTGGGCCGGGACGAGATCGGGCGGCCGGGCCGCCGGCTGTGCGCCCTCACGTCCCCGAGATCGCGAGCTGTCCCCGCTGACGTTTCGGTCGGTTGTCGGGCGCCACCTGGCGGCCGCTTTTATATAGCGTTTCCCCTCCGGAGCGTCGGCGACGTCGGCAAGGGATGCGATTTGGTCGCGGTGTCCGGGGCGGAGTTCCAGAAGGCCGGCGACGTTGGCGTGATCGTCCCGCTGTCGTCGGGGCGCCGGCGGCTGGTGCACTTGCCGGAGATTGAACCTCCGGGTATATGGGGGAGTAGTGGCGGCGCTCCCTGGGAGCGAGCTGGGGTGGGGGGCTGCCCGGACGGGTCGACCAGCACCCGCCGGTGCTTTCCTCCCCCAACCCCTCGACCGCGGGGACCGCGGGGACCTCCCGGGGCCGCCACCCGGAGACTGTGGCCACGTCGGTCGCTCGTCGGTCCTTCCCTGCCAGGCGTCTTTTGTCTTCCCTCCCGCGTCGCGGTCGGGCCGGGCTGGGCCGGGCCGGGCCGGGCTGGGCCGGTGAGGACCGTCCTGAGCCTTGAGGGGAAGCCCGCGGAGGGCGCCGTGGGCCCGGGAGGGGGCACGCGTGGGGCTCCCGGTCGTTGGACCCGATTTTCTCCCCAGATTTTCCGAGGCCCGCTGCGGAGTTGGGGACCGGGCCGGGCCGCGAGGGGAGGCCCGTATAGGGCGCCAACGCCGGCGCGCCCGCGATCCCCGTTGAGGTCCCGCCGTCGGGGGCGCCTCCGCGGAATTCAACCCCCCCCAAAACAGTCCCAGCCGGGGGTCGGGGACTGGCACGGGGCCGGTCTTGCGAGGGCCGGGGAGGCTTCCGCAGGCGACAGCGCGGAGTGTTTTATTTTTCTAAGTCCCGACCAGGAGACGACCCGTGCACGGGCGAACGTGTAACGGGGCAGGGCCTACCCGGCCAGCCCCTCCCCTCCCAATCCCGCGATTCCCTGGTCGGTCGGTCGGTCGGTCGGTCGGTCCTGGGGTCGACCAGATGGCCCCCGGGGACTTCCGGGGGGGGGGGGGTTGCTTGGCGGCGATGGGAAGATGCTTGGGGCCCGTGGCCGGGCCAGGGTCCCAGAAGGTCCCAGTGACCTGTGGCTCGGCCCCGCCTGCCAACGCGGTTATTTTTGTCTCCTCAAAGGAGTGCTTTTTGCTGCCAGGTAGGTGCTGACACGTTCTGATGTGGCGGTTGTCATCCTGTAAGAGAGACTTGGGCCTCGTCGTCGCTGGCGTGGCTCCGGGCTTGGTGGTGACGCTGAGCCGGACCCGACTCCGCCCTTGCCTGCCTGCTTGCTCGAGCCGTCTGCCTTGGGCCTGCGTGCCGGCTCTTGTGCATCCAGGTGTGGTCCAGGCTGTGGTGCCACCTCCGGTCTCTGGCACCCGAGGGCAGCGTGGGGAGGCGGCGTGGGTCTTCTACCCTGTGCGCCCCCCGCTGCGGGCACCCGGCCGCGGTCGTGACAAACCCACCCTTGCAAGGCTCCGTGCCGCGTGTCAGGCGTTCCCCTTTTCCCTTGTGGGTTGTCCGGCTGCCTGTTCCCTGGGAGAGGTGGGGGAGGGGTGCTGGCGAGGCTGAAGCAGGCCCTCCTCTGGTCGCTGTCCTCGCTGGGCGTTTCCCCAGCCCCCCCTCACCCCAGGACTGCCTTGTGTTGGCGGTAACCGATCGATGTGGTGATCTCGCGCTCTCCCGGGCCGGGCCTAAGCCGTGTCAGACGAGGGACGGACACTCCTGGCGGGTGGGGCCGCTCTTCTCGTTCTGCCTGCGGGCCCCATGCTCCTCCTTCCCGCCTGTGGGCGGTGCAGGGGGGTGCAGAGGGGTGCGGACTCCGGCCCGACCCCGGCCTCCCGTGGCTTGCGGGACTGGGGTCAGCTGACGCAGCGGACACTCTCGCTGGCCTCTCCTGGCTGTGTGTGGTGGGTGGCCTCCTCCCCGTGGTGGGGGGGGCCGCACCCGATGCCACGCTGCTCACCGCCTGGGCGTGCTGAGCGCGTGGCGCCTGGCCCTCCGTGGTGCCCCTGGAGCGCTCCAGGTCGTCTCAGGTGCCTGAAGCCGAGTGGTGGCGCCGTTCCCTGTTCCCAGCGGACCCCCTTTGGGTCGCCGCCGTTGGCGGAGATGCCCGAGGTGGGCGGGTGGCAGAATCGGTGAAGGGAGGCACACCCGTTCCCCCTGCTGTGGGGAGCGGGCGCCTTGTCGTCCCCGCCCTGCAACGGCCGCTGTTGCCCGGAGGGTGTGGGGGACTGACTTGGTGGGGCGAGTTTGAG
>NW_025927659.1:10000-12500 GCF_022837055.1 Prionailurus viverrinus | reverse complement strand
TCTGCTCCGTCGGGGGGGGTCCGTCCCCCCGGGCCCGTCTTCCTGCCTTGCGCGCCTCTCTTCTTGCCCTAGCCTGCCAGACCTTTACCCCCCCTTCCTTAAGCCCTCCCTTCAGGCCCCGGGTCCGGTCCGGGTCCGGCTTTCCGTCTCCTTCCCCGCCTCCTCCCCGAACCGCCACCCCCACGCCCTTGCCCGCTCGTGCCCCGCTTCCCGCCGCAGCCCCCCTCCCGCAGGGGGGGGCCTGGGCCGCGGGTGCGGGGGAGGGGACGGTGAGGGTTGGTCGGTGCCACGGGGAAGGTGTTGCTCGGAAGTGAGGGCGGGGCCGGGGCCGGTCGGCCCTGGTGGCCCTGGATGGGGGGGGGAGGAGAAGGGTCGTGTGGGGGTCGTGGGGGCGGGGTGGAAGCGGGGGGCGTCGGGCGGCGGCGGTCCTGTGGGGGCGGGTTAGCCCCGTCGGAGCCTCCGTCACGGGCCGGCAGCGTCGGGGCTCTCGGTTTGCCCTTATGTGGGTCTGGCCGCGGCCCCGGGGGGGTCGGCGTCGAGGTGGTTGGCGGTGTTGCGGGCTGCTCCCTCGTCCCCCACCCACCTCGCCCGCCTCCACCCTGTCCAGGTACCTAGCGCGTCCCGGCGCGGAGGTTTAAAGACCCTTGGGGGGTCGCCCGTCCGCCTCGGGTCGGGGGCGGTCGGGCCCGTGGGGAGCCGTGGAGGCTGGTCTTCCCGTGTCTCCTCCAGACTCCGCTGCCCGCCCCCTGCCGCGCCCCAGGCCGGGGTGCCGCCGCGCTTGCGCCCACGCCACGGCCCTCCCCGGTTGCCGGGAGGGGGCTTGCCCGGCGGCTGCCGGGTGGTGCGTGAGCGTGTGCGTGTGCGTGCGCCCCGTGTCCCTTGGGGGTGTGTGTGGGGGGAGGGGACAGGCGGGAACCCCCTGGGCGCCTGTGGGGTTGTTCCGAGCTCGCCCCGCGCGTCCGCGTGGCGGGGCGGGCTTGCCGGACTTGCCCTGTCGTTCCAACCCTTCCGACCTCTCGGAGTCTGGTCTTTGTTGTCTCTTGCTGGCCGGCCGGAGGCACCCTTCGGGGATGTGCTGTGCCAGGTTGGGGGGGCGCCCCTTTTTGGGGTTGGCCCTCCCGGCGATCACAAAAACTCGTACGACTCTTAGCGGTGGATCACTCGGCTCGTGCGTCGATGAAGAACGCAGCTAGCTGCGAGAATTAATGTGAATTGCAGGACACATTGATCATCGACACTTCGAACGCACTTGCGGCCCCGGGTTCCTCCCGGGGCTACGCCTGTCTGAGCGTCGCTTGCCGATCAATCGCCTCCCCCGGGTGGGTGTCTCTCCCGGGGGTATGGCGCGGCTGGGGGTTCCCTCGCAGGGCCCGCCCTGCCGGTGCCGGCGCCCGCCCCGCCCGAGGGCGCCCCGCCACGCCCGCCTGCGCGGCGGTACGGTGTGCGGGGTCGTCCGCGGGCCGGGGACAGGGTCGTCCTGGCCGCCGGGCCCTCCGTCCCCCTAAGTGCAGACGACGGTGGCCGCCGCTGCCGGCCCTCCCTCCTTCCTCCTCCTTCTCCTCCTCCCCGCCCCCTCCCCGGCCCCGTGTGTCCGGTCCCCGCCGCCTCCCTCAGCCCCCCCCTCCCGCCCCCGCCTCGCCCCGCCGGGTCCGCTCGGCGGTGACGCGTGTGTGGGACGTGGGAGGGCATGGGACGGGGGTGGGGCTGGGGGCCGGCGCCCGTGGGGCGGTGGTGGGGGGTGGTTGGGGGGGAAAGGTGTGTGTGTGTGGGGGGGAGAGGCCGAGGCCGGTCGCCGCCCGCGAGAAAAGGGAAGGGCGAGGAGAGCTCGCACCCGAGGGCCGTGGCCGCCGCCGCGGTCCCTCTGGGGGAGATCCCTCGTGCCGCACGCGGTCTTTGGGATCGCCGCCCGGGTCTCGGGAGGGTTTTGCGGTGCCCCGTGCCGCGCGGTCCCGTGGGCCGTCGTGGGGGGTGGAGGTGCGGATCTGGAGCGCCGTCGGTCTCGCCGCCTTGCCCCAGGCGGTGACCGTGGCGGTCGGGCCGTGGCCCCCTCCTCTCCCGGTCCGCGGCCATGCGTCCGGGGCCCGAGCCGCGGCCCCGCCCCGGCTCCCCGCTGGCGATCCCGGCCCCCTTTGCCCTGTCGGGGCGGCTCGCGCCGAGGCCGAGTCGCGCGCGGGGCTGCGCCCCGGGGATGCGTGCCCCGGCGGCGGCCCGCGGGACGCCGCGGCGTCGCCCGCCGCTGCGCGCTTCCCCCCGGGTTGCGGCCGCGCCGCACTGCGTGCCCCGAGCCCGCGTTGTCGCGGGGGCGGTGTGGTTCTCCGCGGGGGTTTCCGTGGTTGGAGGCGTGCCGCGCCGTCCGCCGGCCCCGGCCGGGGGCCGCGGCGGGAGCGCGCGCGGGGCACGTGGGACGTGTGGGGGGGGGGGAAGGCCGGGTGTGCCGCGTAGGGGGGAAAAAGGGCCGGCGGTCGGGGGCGACCGCCGCGCTCGGACCCCCCCCACGCCC
>NW_025927659.1:0-2500 GCF_022837055.1 Prionailurus viverrinus | reverse complement strand
ATCTGAGACCCGAGGTCGACCGGCACACCGCGGACCGGCACGCTGGGGGCCAGGGACACGGTCACCTGAGCCCCGAGTCCCGACCCCTTAGCCCCGGGGTCGACCCGAACCCCGGTTGCCTGAGTGCCCGGGACTCGAGGAGACCCGAGTTCTACCAGCACGGCCGAGCCCCGTGACCTGGGATCTGCGGAGCTGGGGGTCCGTTGACCTGGTCCCCGAGGTTGACCGGCACGCTGGACTCCGCCGCGGCCGTCTACCCCAAAGTTTAGGAAACCCGTGGATCGCTAGCGACTCTGGGCCCGGTGAGGTCGGCCACCCGAGTCCCCGGGTTCGATGACGAGCGTTGACCCGCTGCCCCCCGGCGCCACCGCCCTGGCCCACGCCTGTCCTTTCTTCCCGTGATTTTTTTTTTTTTTTTCCTCCCACCTCCACTCCTGTCGCCGCTTCCCCCGATCGGATCGGCCCCGCCTTCGTTTGCGTTACTATCCTGGACACCCGTTTCTTTCGTTGTAGCACTGGTGGGGGCTGCGTGACGGCGAGACGACGACCATCCACAGACGGTATCTGGTGGCAGGAAGGAGGGTCTCGGTTAGGCGTCCGTTCGATCCACAGAGCCCTCTTGGTGCGCCCTCCGTTCCGTGTCCCCCTCCCCCCACCCCAGCCGGGAAACGCTACTGACCCAGGTGCCTGGGGACGAGGCCGTGCGCCGGCGAGGCAGGTGCTGCGTCCCGGCCGCTCTGCTGCGATCGGCCCGTAGTCGTCACACACGGACTCCCTCACTCCACCACCGTGGTGCCCGGACGCCCCCTGCCTGTTGGTCGCTTTTATACTACCCAAAGAGGTCGACGGGGTGGGCGGTGGGGCTTGAGGAAGCTGTCTGGGAGTACATGGATGGAAATAGGAACAGTTGTAGTTAGAAGGAATGGGAAGGGGGGGGGTGTGCGGGGGCGGGCGGGAGGGGGGTGTTTTCACGCACGCACGGGAGGGGCGGAGGGGCGGAGGGGCGGAGGGGCGGAGGGGCAGAGAATAGGATCTCAAGATCATTTTGGAAATCTCAACCTGTGTTATTCTCCAAGCACCTTCAACAGAAGTATTTGGTGTAAAAGATGACCACAGAGGGACAACTCAAAACACCACCTCTGCGGCTGAGGGGCCCCCGGACAGACAGGGAGGGTCAGGACCGGAAGGACAGCTTCCCTCCTTCCTGGAACCCAGATGGGAAGGCAGAAGTGCTCCCCCACCCCGACTTAGAGTTGAGGCTCTGCCACACTCAGGCGGTGCTAGTCGCCCACTCTCTTGCTGTCCAGAAGGAATTCCTGTTCTCCTGTGGGGTCATGTAGTTCGGGGGAACTTCCCAAGCCGCTCAGCTCACAAGAACACCTACGCCCAGTGTCATGAACTCCCTCCCTCACACTCGCCATCCCCCTCTGAAGCCCAGAAGGGAAAGAAAAAGAAAACATCGACTGCCTGCCTGCCTGCCTGCCTGCCTGCCTGCCTGCCTGCCTGCCTGCCTGCATTTACTATTCTATGTGTTGCCTCACCTATTAACACTGGAAACACAACTCGCATGCCAAATATTCCCATCCTTGTAAAAGCGAACAGTTCAGGGCACCTGGGTGCCTCACTCGGTAAGGTGCCCGAGTCTTGCCTCAGGTCATGATCTCGGGGTTCTTGAATTTCAGCCCCCACATCTGGCTCTGTGGTGACACCTTGGAGCCTGCTTGGTGATCCATTCTCTCCCTCCCTACCCCCCTCTCTCCCACTCACTCACTCAACTGGAACGAATGCATACGTAATAAGTAAATAAATGTATATGTGTGTGTACACTTCAGCGGGCTCTTAGTCTACTACTCACAAAGCTATGGGACCATCACTGTTCATTCCAAACTATTTCCATCACCTCAAAGAGAAAGAAACCCCACGCCCCCCTCTTCCTCCCCCCCCCCCCCCAAGTACCTTCGACACTGACTCGAGGTTTCTCAACAGCCTTGCAAGCCCTGCAATGTTTCCAAACACTGGTGCTCCCAACCCCCCCCCCCCCCCCCCCGTCAAAGAACTCCCCTAATTCAGGCACTTCCGGGTTGTTCCAACACCTGGAACGGCGGGGGGGGGGGGGGGGGAGGGGAGACTGCTGTGTTGGGGGGGGGCGGCACGGGACACAGAAGCACTCTGAATCCCCTTCCCTTTGCCTCTCTTCCATCTGGGGTTTCCTGAGGTGTATCCTTTGACGCCATCACTCATCTATGAGAAATGAGAAAAAGAGGACCGAACGTGGCTAGATCGTTTTCGATAGCCTGATACGCATACCCACACGCACACCAAAAGAAACGAAAATTGCGATCCGCTGGAAGGTCAAACGACGGCAGAGTGGTGCAACTAATGACGCTACACTCACACGATACGAGAGAATGCGGCTGTTACAGATTATGTGGGCAGAGAGGTTTTCGTAGCACGGGAATCCGCTTGTGGTGTTCCGATACTTCATGACGAGCGGTGGGAA